>NW_017307342.1:170820-176403 GCF_000935625.1 Nanorana parkeri
CCCCCCCCAGAAGGGAGCAGCAAATACACTGGAACATTGTTAATTTATAATACATTAAATCAGAAAAATATATCTTAAACGACATTCATTTACAGATATGATCATTTAATTAACATAGATCAACAAAACATTGAAATAAATGAATACCAACACAGATAAATGGTAGAGTGAAGAGTGTTAACTGTGTCATAATAGGCTAAAATTAATAATTTTAAACATAGAGCTCAAAAAGTTCAAACAGGAAGTTAAACAGAAAATAAAACTTTTCCCCGCACTCAAAACATGGTCCAAATGCAAGCACATTCAGAATTATGGCAGACCATTTCCCATGTTTTATTGAAACCAAAGTATCATTCAAAGTAATTGGTTGTTAGACTCTTGGGGATTGGTTCAAGACTATTGGGGATTCTTCAAGTTGACCAAACAAGAATGAAGTATCCTAAGCAATTTTCCAAATAGATAGAAATTGTAAAAATATTTCCAAATAAATAAGAGGAAAACATTACCCACACCTTATGAAGTGCAAATAGTAGGATAGAATGTACATAATTAATAAATTCCTCAATAATAGAGACTTTCAACAGTACATCAATGCCTAGAATAGAGAGAAAGTAAGTTAAATGGGATTATTGAACAGTATTCAGATTGTTGAACATTATCCACTCACTAGGAAATTATAAAGAAAACTTTTCCTGCACTCAGAACAGGGTCTAAATGCAAGCACATCCAACAGATATGGGAGAACATTTCCCATGTTTTATAAAGCCAAAGAATCATTCAAAATCATTGGTTATTAGCTACAGGTTCAAAACTATCTAGGGATTCTTCAAGTTGACCAAACGAGAATGAAGTATCCTACGAGATTTTCCAGATAAACAACGATTTCCAAAGAGATGGAGGGGAATCATTCCCCGCACTTTATTATGAAGTGCAAATAGTGAAGAAAGTGTACATACTGAATATAATACATAATGATAGAGACTCTCAACAGTACATCAATGCCTTGCATCAAGAGAAAGTAAAAGAGACGTAAGCAGGTCAAAGTATGCAAAGGATTGAGCGAGTTGGGTTAGCTGTCTGGTAGAGGCCCTCCCGTCTATTTGTTTGTAGGGTGGCCTCTATTGGGCTTCTCTCAACCCTTTGCATACTTTGACCTGCTTACGTGCAAGGGTCAGTGTATTCAAAGAAAATATTTAAAACTAAGAGCTTCATTTAGGCCGGGAAATATGGTTGCATGTAAATTATATCCACTCGGTTTCTCTTTGCATAACCCTTCTATCTAGGTTACCTCCCCGTATATCTTCTTCAATATACTCTAATCCATAAAAGGATAGCACACCAGGGTTAAAGTTATGATATAGTCCCACATGGCGACTGATGGGGGTCGTCATTTTGCCATTACAAGCAAGGTAAATGTGATCATGTATCCATTGGGACAACGATCTAATTGTCTTTCCTACATAAAAAGCATTACAGATGCATGTCATCAAATAAACAACCCCCTTTGGTAGAACAGTTGATATGATGTCTAGGAAACCACATTCCCCCATTAGGTATCGTTATAGAATTGCCCTGCTTAATATAACGGCAGTAGTTGACATCTGAAGGTGCCCAAGTTCTTTGGTGAAGTACTTTCACTATTTTGCGTTATAATGACTATGTGTCAACTGATCCCAAAGGGATTTAGAACATCTGTATACGATCTCTGGATGTTTACCAATGCATTTAGAAATAATCTTATCATTGGTCAACAAATGCCAATGTTTACCAAGAATCTCTCTGATTTGTTCAAACTGATTTGAATAACGAGTAATGAACCTTACTCTAGGGGGCTGACCGCTCTCCCTCTGTCGACTTCTGGAAGTATAGACTAGTGTGTCTCGGGCCTGAGTTTTCTCCCGTTTATATGCTTTTTTCAGGATGTTTTTACTATAGCCTCTGGACAGTAATCTTGCCTGCAACTTGCTTCCTCATCAAAGATTCTGTCATTGGAACAAATGCGTCTAAGATGCAGGTATTGGCTAAATGGAATGCTGTTTTTTAGAGGAACAGGATGAGCACTGGAGGCATGCAGTATTGTGTTTCTTGCTGTCTCCTTCCTATATAAACTGGTAAAGATGGTACCATCAACATCAACATTAATCTTAATATCAAAAAAATCGACAGAATTTTGATGACAAGTCAAAGTAAATTTGAGATTGAAATCGTTCCTCTGTAGACACCCCAGAAATGATTCCAGCTCCTCTCTAGTACCTGTCCATATATGTCATCAATGTAACGGAGCCAGGTAAGGGCATATCCAATAAATCCTTGGGTTTCCTCATTACAGAAAAGGTGGCGTTCCCAACCCACCAGGTACAGGTTAGCGTAGGATAGAGCACAAGTGCTACGCCCTTCACCTGGTGGTAATGGGACCCACCAAACAGAAACACATTATGTGTTAGAATAAATTCCAAAAGATCTAAAATAAATGTATTATATGGTGTAGAGGAACTGGTTCGTTCTTCAAGAAATTGGGTGAGGTATTAGAGTGAGGTATACTACTATACAATGCCTCCATATCAATAGTCACTAACCATACATCTCGATCCTGTCCCTGCAGAGAGCCGTGACTGTCACTCACGGCTCCCTGCAGGGATTCCCCCCTCCCTGCTCCGATCCTCCAGCGCTGACTGGAGGAACGAATGGGGAGGGGGTGGGTACTGCTGGCTCTGCCTCTAGATAGGCAGAGCCAGCTGTCAATCACGCAGCTGAGTGGATCTCAACAGAATTGTCGGGATCCACCCTGGTTGCGGCGGTCCAAGTATACCGCGAGCTACAGCTGAGCTTTGGGTCACGGGAGGACCCATGACCCTGAGGAGAACTATGAGGAAAAACACTTACCCAATAGTTGTCCTTTAATCTTGTAAATAACTGCTTGGGGAGGCAGCCTGTATGAAGAGGCCACATTTTAGGACACTCGGAGCGGTGCGTGAATACCTTCATGACCTTTTGGCTAAGATCATGTGTATTATCAGTTCTTCCTGGAGACAGAACGGTGTCTCCCTAAAACTGCTGGGGGGGGTGGCGGACTAGTAATCTCTGGGGGCTTTGGAGGAGAATGGTGCCATCTTTGGACATTTATATTGTACAGTATATATCTTTTATAAGTTTTTCCTTTTTAAATTGTGAAAAAGTCCCATTGCTGTCTTGAAATAGACATTTTTTCTGTGTCTTTAAGGTCGCACATATGCAATAATATGCAAAAATATACAAGGCCTCACCCAGTGTTCCAGGTAACAATTCAAGCACCCAGCAGTACCCTTCCCTTTTTCCCGTTGTAGCTTGTGAAAGAGATGTGGCCTCAAAACACATCGCAATAGCAACCACTACACTTGTGTGACTCAGAATAGCCCTGCTCCTGGAAGTCCTGCAATGATCTGACTGGTTGGATGCTCTCTCATACATCTATTTTCATCTACGGCTGTGCTCTTTACCTTCATTGTCTGCTCCCAGCCTGCATAAGCTTATTGTGGCTTTGGGCTGTTCCATCTGTTCCATCGGTTCCATCCTCCTACACCATATGAGTACATTTTATACTTACCTTGTAAATAAAAGCTTATGTTTGCTTTGGGCACAATCAGATGTCCTGGTCATTTCTTTTTTTTTACACTCCCGAAACAAGGTAAAACCTCTCCCACACTTCTTATTCAAGGGTGATTTACACACCTACCTAAGCTACCAGTGAAGATTCACTGTGGAATTTATTCACATTTTTATAGTCCAATGAACCTTTTTCCAATGAGAGGTGGTGCTGCACTTTGTTTTGTTTGTTTTCTTTTTGTGCTATGTCGTAATATTCTCCAGTGTAGTGCTGTTTCCCTAGGTAAGTCTGACAGGTTAGTATTCTTCAGTTCTCAGACAAATCAAATGAATATACAAATCCCCAAATTCAATGCAGGTTTCTTCGGTATCTAAATTCATTAAACAATAAGAACCAACACAAATGTCTGAATGTGCAGAAATAAATTCCCAAATATGCTTACAAGTCTACCTGACATATTAACCACTGCTGTAGAGATCTCTAGGGGATGATAGATATATGTAACATACCAGGAAAACAGTACTTGGTGCAGAAAAATAAAATATTAGGGAAATAGATGTTATGGAATAAATGTTTGAATAACTGCAAGATTGTTGCATTGCCCAAATATATTTCATACAAAAATATAATCAAATACAGGTATATGACAGAGATGCATTGCATAAAGATAAAACTTAGGGGTCTATTCACAAAGCTGCCGAAGGATCTGGCCGTAGCTTCGGCCGATCCTTACAGCTATGACGCACACTAATTCAAGGCTGCCTTTTGATCTATTTTTTTAAGTGGAAATTTGCTGTAGTTATTAATGCAAATCTTAGACATATAGCCTACACAAAGCATAAACAGAGTTTTACTATCTTGAATAGTAACCCTAACCCTAACTGTGATGTGTGATTACCATGGCAGTGTCATTAATCATGATGTCAGTAATGAGGTTAGACATGGCTTTGTTAAGGAAAAGTATCACACATCGACTTGGAATAACATTTTATTGATAAGCAAATCCTTTTTACATAGCAATGGGGTGATAAAGCTAGGAGCACTGTACTCCTAACATTTAACAGAAGTGAGCAGAGCTGCATGGTACAGCTAAAGACCAATTCCAATAAAATTCTGGGGAAGGCTAAATTACTGTTTTAACAGTTAAAAAAAGGTGAGCAAAATCAGCCACTCATCCCTAATTGTAACAACATAAATGGCTGCATGTTTAACATGTGTGGCTGACAATTATACAGAGAAAAGCTGCATATTTGTATCTGCTGTGCATAGGTACAAGTCTACTGTGCCTAATGATAAATCTGGTCCTAATTTCCAAATGCTCTTGAATTTAAAGTGACTAAATTGTATGCTAGCTAGTTTTTTAACCAGTTGAAGTCTGCGTTGTTACACCCCCTTCCCATCCAGGCCATTTTTCAGTATTCAGCACTTTGACTGAAATTTTTTCCGTCATGCAACGCTGTACTGAATTTTATACCATTTTTTAGGGACAGATAGAGCTTTCTTTTGGTGGTATTTAATCAACACTGCGGTTATTATTTTTTACTATGTTAAGGAAAAATTACCGATTTTTTTAAATATTAAATGATAAAACATTTATTATTACCCATTTTTTTTGTAAAATATAAGAGACGGGGTCACGTCGGGTAAAAAGACACCAAATATGTCAAGCCTTAAAATTGCGTGCATGCGCGAAACCTCAAAAAACTATAATACCCAAAATTGGCCATCGGCGACACTTTAAAAGCTTTTACCGCTCATCAGTTTAGTGTTATCAGTGATTGATGGCCCTAAAAGGATTGCTCTCAATGCGACGTTCGTGGCGATATGTAACATGTGTAGCGCAATCGTCGTTTTCGCGCACTGGTGCACCGGACGCGTATTTATGTTTATAGGTGCGTAAACGTAGGGGTGGGGGACTTAAGAATTTTTGGGGTTTTTTAAAAACTTTTTATATATATATTTTTTTTTTTTTACACTTATTGTTATTGCTATTACACAAG
>NW_017307342.1:177043-178134 GCF_000935625.1 Nanorana parkeri
CTCTAGGACCCCTAATGTCACCTAGGGACCCCAAAAGAAGCTGATGAAGCACAGATCTGCTTCATCAGCTTCTTCTCTCTGGCTATAGCAGCCAGATGACTGACAGGTGAATGCGGAAGTGATGTAATACACATCACTTCTGCATTCACAGCACGGAGGGAGGTCAGCAAGGAGGAAGATGCTGACCTCTGTCCCATCTTACCTCCTGACACCCTCCCGAGCTTGAAGGTGAGGGGCCAGGAGAGGGGGGGCGACGGCGGCGGCAGCACTCGAGGGGGGAGGGGGCACGCAGCCAGCACATATACACGATCGGCAGGCTATAGAGCCGCCAATCGGGTATATGTGAAACAGCCAGTAACGGCTCTTTACATTGGACGGGTTTATATCTGCCTGTGTGCGCGCGTAGGCAGAAAAGAAATGCCATCTGGAGACGTCAACCCGCCAATGCGACTGTGCCGTCCGTCCGTTTTTTTGCAACGGGCGGATGGCAACTGGTTAAACAGATGTTCGTGCCTGTGAAAATACTAGAAACCATGCTGCCTCTGGTTCTAACACTTTATTAGTCATCAACTTCAAAGAAGCATGCAGAGTCAGAGTGAGGTAAGATTTCACAATCTGCATACTTAGCCCTGGTTAGTGGCTCAAAAAGTGTAAAAAAAACTTTGGATCACTATGACAGCCTATTTATTTGGTGCAGTTTTCCTTTAAATAAGTTTTTTTTTCAAGCAAAATCTCAACAAATATTGATTTTTGCTTTGAGAACTTTCATGATAATTAGTTTTAAAGCTTCCTTATATACAAAGGAGATTAAGTCAACTACCACTAAATAAAAAAAATCAATCTAAAAGTTGGGTTTACTATGCGCTATGTGTAGAGCATTTTCTGTTTAGTGTTAGTGAGTGCTTGGGTTGCAGAGGAGAAGGATATTAAGAAATCTTTGTCTTCAATATCTTTCTCCATCTCAAAAGGGAAATAAACAGACCCCTGCTATTTCACTAAGCTCCCTGATAGTACTGTTAAATAAAAAAATAAAGGGAAAAAATAAATATTTAATAAAATAAATAACCCCCCGTCACACACACTAAATTTAC
>NW_017307342.1:178218-194194 GCF_000935625.1 Nanorana parkeri
ATATAAAATTAGTATAAAAATAGTACAAGCTCTATAAATGGAGAAAAGGGCAGGAAGGGTCGGGAAGGCTGTGCAACTCTATCACACTGATAGTCACTGGTTTCAAACCCCAGAGCACCAGAAGATAGTTACTCTGCATTGTATCCAGTGGCATGAAGCCACAGTCTGAAGGAGATGGAATACACACCATCATGTTGCACCTTTTCCATCTGACCATATAAAATCTGCAGATAATTGTAAGGTGTATGGCCAGCTTTAGAATAGGAATCTACAGATGATGCAGTAGTGAAAAAAAGAATACAGACAGGTGTTTTATTTCATGAATTAGGAGACTGCAGATGACACAGCAGTGCAAAACTGGCCAGCAGCAGGACACCTTTCATGAGCAAGGCTAAGCCCAAATTTACTAGAAACAAAGAGCACTAGCTGACAATTTATTTAAAGAGTTAAGATACCTCAGAGGATACCACAGTGTAAAACTGGCCAGTAGCCTGGCAGTTTTTATTAGAGATAATAGGCCCAACTGGTGCATGCATACATGTTTGTCTATGGGGATAAATGCAATGGGGTGCCGTAAACAAAAGGCAGCTCCAAGAACAGATGGTCAGTAACAAGTGAATGCTGCACTTTGAGCACCTCAAACTTAAGAAAAAGGCCATATCAACAGAAAATCAAACTTACAAAACATACAAAATAAATGAAAATCAAAAATACCACGCTTGAAACAAGAACCTACTTTCTTAAATGCAAACATTGCAGCAAAAGAAAAAAACCTGTTTAACCTAAAATAAATACACACTCAGCATAAAATAAATGAAAACTACAAAATACTACCCTTGAAACAAGAGCTCACTTTTGAATGAAATTAACACATTTTAGCACAATTCAATTAAAGTCTGTTTATCCTAAAATACATTCCCACTCAACAAAAATAAAAACTAGTGTACACCCTAAATAAATAAAAGCCTCAAAATACAATTCCCAAAACAAAAGCCCATTTTAAGGGAACCCTTCCAGCAAAAAAAGAGGTTGGATATGGCGGAAAAAGCAGCTTAAAGTGACCACTGACCTCAAATTAAGTAGAAAATAAAATGAAAGACAAAAAGCTTTCAATAGTCAAAAAAGGGGTTGATTGTCAATGAGCCAACAATTAGAAGCAAAGTACAGTTTTTGAACTGTCCATAATCTCACAGTCCCCAAAGCCTCTTCTCCCCTGGGTTTCAGCAGTTTAAGAGCCGCTGATGTAATTACATCTGATGCAGGTCCATTGACTTCCATTCTATGTGAATAAAATACCCATGCATCTATAAATGCTGCTATATACACTAACTGACCAGTTTATTAGGTACTACTGTTTAACTGCTTGTTTATGCAAATATAGTTACATAGTTACATAGTTACATAGTATTTGAGGTTGAATAAAGACATTCGTCCATCAAGTCCAACCTATTAGGATCTCATTCTAGGAGTACCTGTACCCCTGTGTATTACGGTCCCTTAAGAAAAGTTTCTTGAACAATTTCACATTATTTGCTGAAATCACCGCCTGTGGCAGTGACTTCGAGACCCTAACTGATCTTACTGTAAAGAACCCCCTTCGCCCCATTGTGCTGGAATTTTTTTTCCACCAATTTTAGGTGGTGACCTCTAGTTTTTGTAATGGAGTTAATTTTAAACAGTTTATCGCTAATGTTGCTACCACCATTGAACATTTTGTACATGGAGATCATATCCCCCCTTAATCTCTTCACCACCAATGTGAAAATGTTTACATTTAGTAGCCTTGTCTCGTAGCTCTGCTCCTCCATACCCCTAATTAGTTTGGTTGCCCTCCGCTGGACTTTTTCCAACTCAAGGACATCTTTTCTTAGTACTGGTGACCAGAACTGGACCGCTTACTCCAGATGAGGTCGAACCAATGATCTATAAAGTGGCAAAATTATAGACTTGTCCCTGCAATACATCCCCTTTTTAATACAGGACAAAACCCTGCTAGCTTTGTTTACAGCAGCCTGGCACTGCAAGCTACCTTTCAGTTTGTGGTCTACAATGACCCCCAAATCCTTCTCCATTTCTGACTTCCCTAGCGGCATACCCATAATTGTATAACCCATTTGTTTATTTTTAATTCCAAAGTGCATTACTTTGCATTTATTGAAATTAAACCTCATCTAATTAAACCAAATATCTAATCAGCTAACCACAAGCAAGCAACGTAATACTTTGAATGAGGTGCAGTTGTTGGGTCCAGGAAAGCTGGTCTAAGTATTTCAGAAACTGAGTAAAAAAAAAAACTTGTTAATGCCAGAGGTCAGAAGAGAATGGCCAGACTGGTTCAAGCTGATAGAAAGGTAACAGTAACTGAAAAAAACACTAATTACAATCAAGGTATGCAGAAGAGCATCTTCTGCATACTTTGAACATTGAACCTTGAAGCAGATGGGCTACAGCAACAGAAGATCACACTGGGTGCGACTCCTGTCGGCCAATAACAGGAAAAAGAGGCTACAATTCAAAAGGTCTCACCAAAATTGGGCAATAGAAGATTGGAAAAACATTGTCATAAACAGCAGGAAAGTATGGATCCATCCTGCCTTATATCAATTTCAGGCTGCTGCTGGTGGTCTAATAGTAAGATGATTTTTTTGGCACACTTTGTAATTTAAATGATGCTCAGTGGGTACTAAGGGGCTAAACGCCTACTTGAGTATTTTTGCTGACCATGTCCATCCCTTTATGGCCATAGTGTACCCATATTGTGATGGCCACTTCCAGCCAGCAGTATAATGCCTCATGTCGCAAAGCTAAAATCATATCAAACTAGTTTCTTGAACATGATACTGCGTTCACTGTACTCAAATGAGCTCCACAGTCACCTGATCTCAATCCAACAGAGTACCTTTTTGGATGTGGTGGAATGGGAGATTCATTTTTTTGATGTGCAGCTGACAAATCTGCAGCAACTGCATGATGCTATTATGTCAACTTAGACCAAACTCTCTAAGAAATGTTCCCAGCACCTTGTTGAATTTATGACACACAGAATTAAGGCTTGTAACTTTGAAATAAATATTGCTTTTTCTTCAAAAGCAGTATTTTGTTCATATCAATAAACAGATAATACACTCATAGAAGTACTTATTTATATATCAAATTGTATTTAAATTACAACTGTGCATGTGTAAATATAGTTTAAAAATATTTTAAGGCTACACTGAAGTTTTAGCATAGTACTAGTAAGCTCAGGACTAGAGTAGACAGAATGACAAGTGACAAGTGATACCCCTCCCAGACATGTTTACAATCTTGTCTGGTCAATATTTTGCAGCAAATTAACATTTGCTGATGAACAGTGATACTTGAGTCTTTACTAATGGAATACCAGACTAAAAATAGCAATTGCTGTTCTGTGCAGAATTTTATTCAAAGTTGTTCCTAATTCTTAGTTGTTCTTAATTGAGTTGTTCCTAATTTCATGACTGCTCCTGATTGGAGCAGAGCAGCCTACTAAATGCCTCACAGTTTCAACAAGATTGAAAAAAATAACAATCAAAAGAATAGACAACACTGTCTGTGTCCATATTGCAGATTTTGGGGTCAATTCACAAAGAGGAATGTTATTTGCTCTCTCTAGTTGTTAATTTACCTCTCCTTATTTTTCATTTGAAAACATTGTATTCACAAAAGTCCCAATCGTTATTTAGTATGCTCGTTAAGGCTTCTGACTGAAGCGTTAGGGTGTTATTTTTACATGTTCAACATTATTTTAGCAAATAAAGCATTATTTTTACATCTTGAATCATAGAATTCACATGTAAGGTGTTAAAATACATTTGGCCGATGCGACCAGAAGGGGATGAGAACAGTGCCTTTAAATGACGTATTTTCAACAGACTGCTCTGTTGTATGTACTTTATTAACACTGTTGAATTTCAAATGTTAAATACTTATGAAATACAACCCCACTCCAAAAAAATGTAAAAATAAAAACAATAACAATAAAACGGTCGATAAATGTCCAAAAAATATTTGTGAATTGCACTTCTGTATATTTTAACGATTAGGCTTGTTAAAATAAGGATTGAAAAGTTAAATAATGAGCTTTACTATCACTTCAGAGAAGAGAGACGTTAATTGGTGAATTTTTCAAGCGTTAAATCATTTGGGAATTGCACAAGCTTAAATATCATGTGATATCTATTAATTAACTAGCTCAATCAGGAAAAAAAGCTTTGTGAATTGACCCCAATCTCTCACTTCCTGCCTGTAAAAAGCGTTGTCAACAGGACAGTTAGTAAGTTGAAATCAATCTAACAGAGTCCTGGAAACCAGTAAAAAGCACACAGGGGATTGAATTATTGCCCTCTATCTAAAACTGAAAAAAAAATCAACATACACATTTAAGAAAGAGTCATTATATGGCCTTGAATGTATTAATTAATACATTAGATTATTAATAATTGTGTTACAGAGAGTGATAAGGCTTGAAAACTCTGGTTTGAGAATGGGTTGTTATGACATGAAATGTATAGATGTTACAGAAAGTGCTATGAAAGATACATTTTGTGATACACTGTTGTATAACTTTCATTACAAGATCTCTATGGGTATGCTTCATCGATTAAATGGTGATATATGTTGGCACGGGCAAGCAAATGTTTTTAAATATCTTCCTTCAGCTAAGCTGCCATATCTGAATTAAATCATGCTTCAATTGAATTGATTTGCTAGTATTCCCTGTGCTTACACCCCTCTATATGACCTACATGACTAACACTCTTAGCCAAAATAGGCTATATGGTCAATTTTAAATAACATGAAGAACATTACCATTATTTTGGTATTAATTACTGTATGTACAGTAGCATAACTTCAATTAATTTGTCTTATTTTGATGCACATATTAAATGAAACACAGCAGGACGATTTGATAGAGAAACACTACTTTTATGTTAATGGCTTACTCTTACTTGCGTGTTTTTTTCTAACAAATCACATCAATTATTTTTTAACATTCTAAACAAATAGGCAGTGTTTGCACAACATTCTATCTAAGTTCTTCAGCTCCATCTTGCAGCTCATTAAAAACAACTCTATTTATCTGCTGTGTGTTACAGTCCTTAACTTTGGCACTGCACAAAACAAGAAAGCCAATGTTACTTTTCCCTGTGGTGTTAATTGGTAACACATGCTGCCTGCTTCTTCATTAATTATGTCAATGTGTATGAAATGTTCATATTCATAGTGGAGAATTAACAAGGTTTCAAAATGGGACTGACAAAAAGCCAGCATCCTTCTTGCTTAAGAAACAGCTAATGAAAGTGTACAAAAGCAGTTTCATAATTATTCCATGCTAGATCACTCTTGTTATCTAAATATTATTGTCAGTTTTTACTATTATCTTAATGTAAATGCAATATACTATTGAGCATACTTGAGCGTAAACAGTCATAAATACCATCTTTCATGCAACAGCCATGACAAAGGATCCTGGAATATCCTTGTTTTCACAATGTTTCACTGAACTTTCTGTTTCTGAAAACAGGGCAGCTTATTTTCTATGTTACAAAGTACAAAGGAATATGTGTTCATTCACGTAGGCTTATGATTTTTTAGCTACTATGTAAAATAAAATCTGTGCACAGACAGTAAAGTCTGGTAAAACAGTGACACCTAGCTTTTTTATATATGTTACTACCTTGAACAAAAAACAGCGCACATAACTGCTGATTTATGAGGATTATGTACGTACAGCAAGCTATTTAAAAAAAATTGACTTAATTTAGATTCTCTTTGTTTTTAAGTTAGACATAAACCCTAAATAATTGGCATATAGTTGACTAAGACACTTTGGGGGTGATTTACTAACCTAAACACACGCACGCACCAGGTGTGTGTGATTTTCACACAGCAAAACGTATTTATCAACCAAAAAGTCTCTAAAAGCATATTTCCACTAATGCCATATATGGAAAAATCATGCACATGATGCATATATAATGCTGCTTCACAGTTTAGACAAAAATGGTTAGCTCATGCATTTACATTCCTGCATTCATCAATGCAAGCAACATAACATAGAGCTAATTTACACCACATTACCTTGCAATTCATTGCAGGGCTTTGCACAACACACCTGCTGGGTGTGTACACACTACAAAGGTGTTTCGATTCCTCCCATAGATCATGCTGGGAGGGAACACACTACAGAGGTGTATACACGTTCGTGGTGTGTTTAAAAGGTTAGTAAATCAACCCCTTTATATCATAACAGTGTCATTAAATCCAGAAGACAAAGGAGATCCTGTGAAAGCAGGACATCATGGACCAACAAACTGATGGATGTCATGTCTTCCTGCACTCAAATAAAAGGATGCAGACAAAAGTTCTGACATCATCACATCAACACCCCTTTCTACATCACTGGGGACTACACAGCACTGGAAAAGAGTAAAAGAGAAAAAGGACCCTGTACATCATCTGACTGGCCTGAGAACAAGGTAAGTATAAGTTCGGGGGTGTGGAGGGGTGAAAATACAATTGGACTTTAAAAATATTGAAAAGGACTTTAAAAAATTACATTAACATGTCAAAGCTGATATTGGCAACCCTTGAGACCACTCCCAAGCTCCCTGTCAGCCCCATGTCTCTATGTTCTGTTTATTGTGCAGCATATACGGTAAATACAAGACATATTTTTCATCCTGTAAATATTATGCTTTACTGAAGTTTAGGCTGCCAGTCTTGTTTAAAAGAAAGTGACAATTAACTGAGTAAAAATTTTGATTTTAAACAGCTTTGATTTATGAAATGCCAAACAATACAAGACAAATTATGTGAGGTGTGGCCGTAACTCGAGACAGAAAACATCTCAATAAAAATATTTATAATCAATGAATATATAACTATCTTACATGCACAAAATATTATTAAGAATAATATAAAATCAATAGGTTGAAAATGGGGGATACCCCATAGATAGAGATTTGGTCTTTACCATTATTTAGAGGTGATGGTTGTAGAGCTGCTTCCAGTTGACACATACTTATTTCTGAGAGTATTAATGAAACTGCAAAAACTTTAATAAAAAGAAATGATAATATGGTGGGATGTAGCTACGTTTGGAAATGCATCTTAGGGAGGTTTTAACCTTTATTCCAATGGATGCTAAAGCCAATCAGCCTTTGAATGATTTGAAGAAAAAAACATGAATGTAAAAAGATCTAAATTCTTGCAAGATGAGGATTATTATGCCAACATGTACCCATGGCAAAGGAGA
The DNA here is from genome assembly GCF_000935625.1 of Nanorana parkeri. NCBI lineage: Eukaryota > Metazoa > Chordata > Amphibia > Anura > Dicroglossidae > Nanorana > Nanorana parkeri. Next base: position 185,498 of record NW_017307342.1, read on the forward strand.
AGATATATATAATAATAAGAAAAGAGAATTCTAAACCCAAACAACAATCCTAAAGAGGTTGCTCTGTTTCAAGGAACACTTCTATTCTAGTCCCATGTTGCTACAAGTAAGCTTCTCAGAAAATGAAGGGGAAACTTTTGCTGTATCAGATACATCTGGAGACTCATGCACAAATATGGAGGATCACAAAAGGAAACTGAAGGGTACATTCTAGGAGGATTCAGAACAAATGTTTGTACATCACAGACAGAAAAACTAATAGAAGCCAAACAAGAGAATAAGGAGAGGGGGTTGAAAACATAAGAACAATAGAGATTTTAAAGGTAATGATACAGACCTGAATTTGATGTTCAACTATCCTGAATTCAGATAGAGGCAGTGTTGTCCATGTAAATGGTGAGTTTCATTATGGAATAATGAATGAGGTAGCTCGCACCTGGATCATTGCACAAGGAACTATGTGATCTAATTGCTTGAAGGAACTCAGTATGTCATCCAAAAGTTAGAGGGATATGTGGGATGGGGAGAACAAAAATGGCTAGCATGTAATGTGGCTCTTTATATTATTCTATCTCCCATGATCTGGCCTTAAGGGTGATAAAATATAATTATTTTTTTTTAAATTCAAAAGCTTTTATTGAAAACGTCAAGCAATACATTAGACATACAGTAGTAATACAGTACACTACAGGTATAATCCGAACTAACAGTCACACTGATATCTTCCATCTATCAGCTATAATAGCTTCGAAAAGTAACAACACTCCAAGCATTTAGCTATATCTGCATCAATAACAGGGCTCCAGCGCATGATGGGGAAAATACTCTGAAGAATGCTTGGGGGAGCTAAACTCTAAACTCTAAACATCGCAGGGCAGATAAACATAGTCAAGAATGTCAATGATAAGTCGCTAAGTGTAACATCTGCTGCCATAGTGATGAGGGCTGCAGTGTGACCTCTCTGCCCCCCCTGTGCACTACTTCTGGAGTACTTGATCAGATTATGAGAGGGGAAGGCAGTGAAGAACAGAGCAGAGCAAGCCAAGGTGGGGAGGTAAGACAAAGGCAGGGGAAGAGAATAAAATATCATTTTAACAATTACAGTGAATATCAAAAAAAATCTAGAAATTGTCATTGTGGAGGGAGTGAGATTTTTATTCACTCATAATTAATTTTTGTTGACAGGCAGTACTATCCCCAGAGAATTGGTGCTTCAATGGGTGCCAGATGGGTGCCAGATTTGTGTCCACCATCACCATCCTAATTATGGGTTGGTGGGAGGAGCGCCACATCTTATGGTAATAGTAACCCTAGGTATTTTCCTTTTTACAAGGTACATTAATAATGTATTGTTTATAGTGGATGGCCATTTTGATAGATTTTTTTTAATGAGAACAAACTTAATTTAAAATAAATGTATAAAGAACATTAGAAGGAAATCCATTTTTATTTCATCCTGAGAGTAAGAAAGGATGATAAGGGCATGTATTTAAAGTCCTATAGGAAATCCATGTCTTGTAATGCTATTCTCAATACTAGCAGTTGCCACTCTAGAGATGTTATCAGTGCTCTTCTCAAAGAAGTTTGGTAAAAATTACATGATTAATAATAGCACCAACATTGGCACAGAATGTGTCACTCAGTATTTAACTGAAAATTAGATAAAACTTGGTTGCTAAAAAAGTGAATGTCCAGATGTAGTGATAGATGTAATTTCATTTGTTTCATTTTAGGTTATACAAAAGGAGAACAGATTATGCACTACATCTAACATATTTTATGTGTGACAACTTTTGAACTGCAATATGAGATTTGTATTTGACTAACCTGCAAGATTTTCTATATCTAAAATGTTGGATGGACTATCAGTATATGTTAGTGATGCAATATATATAACATTGTATCAGGAAAATTAACCCATGTGTCAAGACATTAGATTAATAAACACACTAAAGACACCAGTTACCTTTAAGTACAAGTAACTGGAAGAGTTGATAAGTCAATAAGATGAAGCAATAAGGTGGTCCTTTTACATTCAATTATTTTTATTGATTTCCAACAAGTAAATATATATACATAGTTATGCAGGGCAAAACATAAACATAAAACAATTGTCTCACTCATTGTGCCATGTAGGGTTACAATCATTGTACCTAGCATGTTTATTCCTCTCAGATGCAATGCAGTACTAAATCTGGTCCTGGACACAAATGATCCATATAACCACAAAATATGCATGTCAGAAATACTATAATAACTGATAATAATTATCAGAAAATATATAAAGCAAGGGAAAGGGGAAGTATCAAACAGGAATAGGCATATAACTCACTTATTTCACTTAAAGGCGAGAAGTAAACTCACCAATGGAAATATTCTCAAACAATTTGACATGTAGGATGTGCAATTCACACCTTCCAGGATGCATAAAAGGTATTATAAGAACTATTTTTAAAGGCTATAATTTTTTCTATAGGTTTGTAAGTATTGAGCTTGTTTATAATGTGTCAAACCTCTAAAGGTGAGTTAGATCTCCAACGCCTTGTGATGTTTAGTTTAGCTGCTGGAGGGACATACGTTAGTACTGTTCTAGGAGTATTGTAGAATGTTTTAATTCCAGTATGTAATAAAGCCAATTCCACCACTGGGTTATGGAAGGTCTCGTTATTTCCAAAATGAATACAAAGACTGAATTCCAGTATAAACTGAAAAGGGCTCAATTAATAATGGGACATTACACATTATTATGAATAGTTTGGCATTTTTCTGGTCCCCTTCTCTGTTTCCCTCTTTTACCCCCCCCCCCTCCCTCCCCTGTTTCCCTCTGTCCCCCCCCCCCCTCCCTCCCCATTAATCTCGGCCCATCCATCTTCCTGAAGACTTTATGATTCACATATCAGCTTGTATGGTAATGAAGTGTGAAGGAATTGTGAGGTTTAAGTAATTATGTTTACACATGTTTTAATTTTTCATAAAATTTTAAAATGTGCAAATGCACAGTATGTTATTTTACACTGCATTTTTCCTAAGCTTATTGGTAGTAGTATTCAACAGTACAAGGAATTTACTTTGTATTTAATATTATATTCAAAGATGAGAATATTCTACACGATCTTAACTACCTTACGTCCATGGCCGTTTGTGAACGGCCAGATGATTTTTGGTCATACCAATATGTTTTTTTTTAAAGAATAACTAAACTTTAGTGTCAATAGTAATATAACAGATTTATACAGTGGCAATTATGGATTGTCTCTTCACAATTCCATTATCTAATCTATCCCTTATGCAGTGTCCCAGTGTTTAAAACTGGATGGTATTTCCAGCTATCTCTTGTAAATGCATGAAAACCTGTCACATGTAGAGGACTGACTATTGGATGTGACTGCACAACTTTAATTTCTGATTTATAAATGTATTGATATAACTGTGGGAACAGTTGTACAATATTACCAGACAAGAGGCGTTGCAATTTGTAAACTTGCACTGCATAATAAGTGAGTTTTTCAGTTAAAAAAAACGAATGTTATGGGGGTGTGTACACATCCTAAAAAGCTAAGATAACCAGACAATTTTTAAACAATTTTTGTGCTGTAAAAGACTTCCCATTCAAATTTTAAAACCAAAATTGTACAGCTGTGCAACATTTATATGACAGTATTAGGGTTGCACAGATACCAAGTACATGACTCGGTACAAGTACGAGTGCATGTACCGATACTTTTGAGCTCCAAGACTAGACTAGAGAACAATTCAAAAATTAGGAGGCAGCTGTCATTTGTAAGGTGCACACAGAGCTCCCGGGATTTGTACATCTCTGTTTTAATGTACGATTTTGTTTTTATAAATATAAATAAAGGGATGCACAGATACCAGTTTTGCGAGTACGAGTACTGGTACTTGCCGAGTACTTACAAGTACGAGTACTGATACATTTTTGTTTATTGTCATGTGACGGTTTTTCTACAACAATACAGACTAATGATTTCAGGACAGTGGTGGAGTGCCAGAGCCAGGTCCCAGCTGCAACCGCTGCAGCTCTGGTAGTTCTCATGAAAATGCCAAGTATCTGCACTGGTACTCAAAAAGTATCTGTGCTTCCCTAGACAGTATATCAAGTCGGTGGGGTCACTTTGTTAAGCAAATAGTGACTATGTAGCCAGAACTAATAATACTAGTCACACTTCTGTTCACCTCCACTTCCTCCTTGTAGGACTAACCAGGGTTGGATTACCCATTAAGCAAAATAAGCATGTGCTCATGGCACCAAAGGAAGGGGGCACAGAGAGCTTTTCCCCTAGCTATCATGCCCTTAAAGATAGGTGCACTTTAAAAAAGTATACTTACACTGCATACTTAACTATATCTGATTGCAACGGCTTTCTTTTGCTTATTGACATCCCATGCTGTCCTCTCTCTCCAGTCTATGCAGGTGCATTACAGCTCCAAACACTTCCCCTGGATGGGAAATGACGGTAGGCAAACCCCATAGACTTTAAACTTTAATTTTACTTGCAGCACTTATTGAGTCTTGGGGGTTGATTTAGTAAAGGCAAATAGGCTGTTCACTTGCAAAGGAAATTCCAATTTGCAATGGAATTATCCCTTAACTTAGTGAATGTGGTAAAATTCACTTTGCAAATAATACACAGTCACATGCAAGAAAAATAATAATAAAAAAATGTTTTTGCTTGCACTTGATTGTATGCTGAAAGTCAGCAGAGCTTCCCCTACTTTTTTAAGCTTACAGAAAGTTCCCTTACAAAGCCTAAAGTAGAGTATACATGGTTATAATTTTATACTGGACTTCTGGTTCCGGCACCCGAAAGCACCCGTGCTGCCAGGACAATTACCCATATAAAATCATTACTCGGCGACCTTACTTATACGCTCTTTTACCGGCAACCTGCTCACAAATGACCGCTACCTTCATGGACAAATTAATACGTAAGCGGCGCAGTGTGCCCCACATAAAAGAAACACCAATGTGGAGCAAGCCACTGCAGGAAACATCTATGATGGCTGCTAACAATAATCTGTCATGTGCTAGTACATCTTCAGACAAAGAATCTTCCATGTCTATGGAGCATAGCAAATCACTGCTGAAGTTGCTAAACTCCTTTGTCCTACAATTCAGGAAGCTGTTAACAAAGCAGTCATCAAAGACATTCAATCTCTAAAACACAATCTCCTGAATCAAGCACAGAAGATATTTAAGCTGAGAATTGTATAGCCACTCTTGAAAACCGGCGGATGTGCCCGCCTCTAAGCTAGACACTACCGTGCAGAAAATACAACTGCTCACTGAACAAGTGGAGGATTTGGAAAACCTGCTTTCGCCAGCAGGTTTTCTGCCATCTTCTCCCCTGGCAGACATGACCCAGGCCTTGTGTTTGACAGATGTCTGGAGAATTGGCAACCCTACTTATAGGGATTTTTACAAATTTTTCATCTGCTCATGGTACATTTACTAGGCTAGATTATTTCCTGACCTCAGAGTCCATGGACACAGTGGCAGAGAAAACAAAACTTTACACTATCACAATTTCTGGTCCTGCCCTTAAATCGTTCTCTCTTGAATATGAGGAATATTATAAGGGTCATCTATCTCAATGCCCAATCTTTCTGGGAGGTGGCAAAAACCTGCACTGCCCACTGGAACAAATGTGGAACAAGATGCATAGACCTGTGCACAATTCTCCAAACAGCATTCTCCTTTAGTGCTGGCCTGGTGCAGTGCTAAGGAACAACTGAAATATTTCCCGAGTGTCTACTCTCCATGTTCTCCACTCTAGTTTACTCCATATCTGCAAAAACTGTAAAACAACCCTGACATGGTCTGGTCAGCCAAAAGGGGCATTAAATATGTTTCTATTTTAAGATGCCATCTTTGTTTACTTCCATACACTTGAAACCACTTATAATATACCTAACAAGATGTTCTATAAGTACTTAGTGCTTTACTCTGCATAGTTAATTTGGCTCACTTCTAATTGTGAAGTTCTCAAATTGAGAACTTTGGCTAAAAGGTTCACAGGTTCACAACCGTAAAAAATCTCATAATGCAGTGCATAGCCCTTTCCCTGGTCAGAGTAGCCACAATAGTTTAAAGAAAAGGATAACCATACCCACTTTCTATAAAATGGTGGTTTGACAGCAGCCATATTGCCAAACTGAGTAATAAGGATGGGGTCATGCTGAACACAATGTGCCCTCTTAATCATAGAGAATATGGTGGCACAAGAGTGTGTGGAGGGACTATGTGGCATGGCTCAATCTTAATGAAGTTTGTTTTATGGAGTTCAGCTGCTTGGGTGTTTTTGGATTGTGGATGCGCTTCCACACTGCAAGGGTTAACTGCTCATTATTGTCTAGGTTAAAAAAGTTATACGCACCCAATGCTCCGTGCCAACTTGTTCTTAGACTGTCCCTTCCAGCCTCTCTTCCCCTCCTCTGCAGCAGTCTAAGGTGCCATAAATCATCACGTCTACACACCGTATGGACGTGAGGATGCTGAAGAAGATTCCAATGCTGCAGCGTAGGATTGGACAGGCTGGAGGTAGCACTGTGACAGCTTGCCAGCTCTGAGCTTCGGGTGAGTATAACATTGTTATTTTAGCACCTATAAAAATTATCAATTAACCCTTGCAGTGTGGTGTTCTTTAGTATTTCATTGTATACACTGGTCTACAAGGAGAAAGCAGTTCGGAAATTAAAGTAGCTAAATTTTACCAAAATTGGGTCACTAATAAAGGACATTAAGTCCTGAGTATTAATTGGCTCCAGTTTCCAAAAAACAGCTTCAGGTCAAAATTGCATCAAAATAATTCAAAATTATGAGGGGGAGTGCGATTATACTCCATAACGTTTCTGCAAAATGTGATATAGCAATAAAAATTGTAAAGTTTGGGTCTGCTGACATTGACAGCCCCGGATCAGTTGCACCCTGCTTACCATCTTTATCATAATCTGAGTCTAGAGAGAAGGATTCTGGTGGATCTGGAATAGGCAAGTCGTCACCATAGGGTACAGGATGCAGTGTGGATGGAATGTTTGGATATTCCATGGTCCACTTCCTTCTTGAGATCCCTTTTGCAATTGGGGGAACCATGCAAAAATAGCAGTAGTTACTATGATTGATGGGCTCCCTCCACACCATTGGGAATGCGAAAGGCATGGCCTTTTTTTCTTGTTTAGCCAATGATGCAGATAAGTTGCACATGTAATGCAACAATAATGAGGGGCCCAACTCTTGCCCTGATCCCCTATTTTGCATCCAAAATATAGGTGGTATGCCTTTTTTACCACTGCTGTCATACTGCACTTTTGAGATGCAAATGTAACCTCACCACAAATGTAGCAGAAGTTATCTGCGTTGTTTACACAGTTTCGAGGCATCTTGGGTTCTGAGGGAAAATATCACATAACTGTTCCTTGGAAATGTTAGGCAATGACACTTTTACAAGCCACCAGACGTAATTGTTTAATGCATGGATCTGACCAAGACAAATGAACCTTGCAATCAAAGAACAATAAATTACTGTTAGGTAATAATCTTTAATCTCAAAATGAAGATACATTTATACACTTTCATGTGGTACCATTTTCATTGTTCTACCGTACTTTGTCGAGAAGTTACGAGGCATCATGATCATTAGACTCCCCAGATAGCAAGGATAACTTGCCACAAACTTGTGCCAGGGTTAAATTGTAGTTCTTGTTAACTTGCTGCACACATTCCTGGCAAGTTGTAGACTTGCAGAACACTTGCAGCACAAGTTTTAATTACATTTTTTTGAATTTGTAGCAAATTTGCATGGCAAGTCTACAGCAAGAGTCCTGCAGGTCTTGGCAAGAGCTCTGCAAGCCCGTTGGTCTGGAGACTTGCAATGCAGACTTGCTGTAATTGTGCAACAAAATTGTGAAGCTTGGCAAGTCTGCAATAGTTTAGCAAGTCATTTTCAAACTTGCAGCTCAATTACTTGCTATGTGGGTCCCTCCCTTGTAGGCAAATATATGTCATCAGGAATTGGTGAAAGTCCTCCTTGGAATGTAAGTATGCAGGAAAGCGCTACAAGTAAACATTGGTGTGCGTGGGGTGACCTCACTAGATAAGGCAATAGGGGCATGATCCGAGATCACGACATCATGGGTCTCTGGTTCTTGCACCCTAAGTAACAGTTCAGGAGTACAAATGAATTAGTCTAAACGCACCAGGCAGTCATGAATTGGAGAAAGATGAGTAAAGTCGGCATCCAATAGATGGGCCAACCTCCAGGTATCATGCAGATTAAGAGCCAATACCATATTGGATAATGATGACTGTCTAGCGAATTCAGGTCTTCTCGTTTTAGGTACAGAACCAGAAATCCACCTAGTGTCTTCCAGCAATGACAATGTGCAATTGAAGTCACCTCCGATCAGATGAAGGGGCGTAGTACATTTTGACAGCCAGTGAGTCATGTTACAGAAGTCGGACTTGGAGGGCGAGTTTTGAAAATAGACATTCGTTATGGCTAATTTGGAGGTACCAAAACCTAAAATTACAGTAAGCAATCTCCCCTCTGAGTCCCTTTATATACCTGAGATGGCATACGGTAAGCATTTGTGCAATAAAATCAATGCCCCCGCTTTTCTACCATCCAAGTGTGAATCAATCACCTCCCCTACCCATGATTTGCGTAGTCTATAGAAGTC
>NW_017307342.1:194247-215916 GCF_000935625.1 Nanorana parkeri
GATACAACTTTCATGTAATAGCAGGTATATGTTGGCTAAATCGTAGACAGAAGGAAGAACAACAAATGTTACTGGCATGGAATGTCATCAGTCCCCCCCAGACCCCAGACAGTTCCCTGCTGTTATGGCAAGTAGACTTGAGGTAGAGAGGATCCTTGGATACATAGGAGAGGTCAAATCTCCACAGTGGCTGGATGCTAACCGGATGCAATGCGCAATCAGATAATCCCACGTAACATAACTATAAACAACAATAAAAACAAAAAACAATTGACTGACTTCAGCATTTCCCACGGTATGCAATATAGGGGAAGGGCTCACCCATCCCAGTCTACCATAGCATATCATGCAAGGAAATTCTGCTACCATCAACAAAACCTTGGAGTAAGGAAGCAGATTAGTGTCGACTGGAGACCCTGTAATAAACAGCAATAGTACAAACAGCAATCACAGCAATCACAGTGGTAACAGCCAAACAGAGTATGTCAACATAAGGCACATAGCTGTATCAATAAGCACTAGATATACGTGTGGCTGTCCGTACAAAGGAACACAAGGATGAGGCCCTGGTGACTCAACAATATTTATACTTGTGGGACGTACTGCCTGATTTCTTCGAGAATCTGGTGAATTTACGAATCATGGCAGTGGCGGAGGTTTGGAGGGAGACCCAAAGGCAGATTCAAGATGATTCATAGCCGCTACTGCCTCTGATGGATCCTGGAAAGATGAAAGACAACTGTCTGTGGCATCAAAGTAGAGAAAGGCCAGGTAGACCAATGTGAACCGGATTTGTCTCCTGATGAGAGTAGAACAGACTTAATTGAATGCTTTGCGCTTTTTAGCCACCTCAGCGGAACAATCGGCAAATACAAGGAGGCGCTGACCATCCAATTCGAGGGATCTTTCTAAATGGTATTGTTGAAGCACTCTCATCCGGTCCACATATGTGAGATAACGCATGATCACCAATCGAGGTGCTGCGTCCTCTTCCCTTTGTGGGCCCAAGTGGTGCGCCCTCTCTACCATGCAAGGCGAAGGTATATGCAAAGCCTCTGGAATATTATAGGTGTATATCTTACCCAGTATCGATGGTTTATAGGATTCTGGGAGGCCTACGATCCTCAAGTTGTTCCTTCTGGATCAGTTTTCTAAATCATCCAATTTAGCTTGCATATAGAGAGTTAGAGTTATATTGGGATATTTTAGTTTGAGCTTCTAGGAGATCATCTTCCAAGCAGGAAATCTGCTGTTCAGCGATAGATATGGAGCGTGCCTGGGCCGAGATTTCCTTCCTCAACTGAAGCAGTTCCTGCTGTATCGCCGACTCCACTACCTCCAATATGGTAGGCTTAAGGAACTTGGCTGCCGCTTTGTGAGCATGGGATGAGTCATCTGCCGGCTCATCAAGCGAAGAGGCAGGAGAAGGGATGTGAAGCCTGTGACACCGAACGGGAGTGGGACCTTTTCAATGCCAAGAAACGGTACATTGTGATGTCTCCGGTGACCAGGATCAAGCTGACCACTGCGGGTGATCGTATGGGCAAATGTAAGGTAGGTTTTTATATTAACCAGGTATGCTGGGGACAGAGCGTTGTCTCCCTGATGCTTTTCATATTGGGGCCGGAGCCGGAAGTCTATTGTTTTACATTTACCGTCACTGCTGAATCTGTATTCTCAATACTGCATGGGCACTCTAAACACTCTGATTTTATTTCAATGTTGCCATTTACTTGGTACACAACTTTTTAACTAGATGCCATACAATGAACATTTTTAAGCATAACTTGCTGCCAATTGGCATAAAAAAACCCACCAGTTCTAAACATACTGTACAAGTAATTGTGCAAATGCACAATTGCTCTAAGCTTGTAATGTAGTTTCATATATTTTTTCTCAGATTGAAAACTGTAAACGAGTTTAATCTTGGCTGTTGAGTAACAAATATACAATGAGAGCCTGTCAGTCTACTGTTTAATAAGTGTGTTTGGGATTTTTACAAAGTAACACGAACTGCAATCAAAGTTCATCGACTTCTTTTGTAAACAATTTGCCAGAATCTTAGGTTGGTGGTGTAAATCTGATGTTACCTACAGTTTTATCAATAGAAATTACAATGAGAGCAATGAACTAATCTTAAATTGCACAAAGCACTCACCCAACAGCAGACTCTATGCTCTTTCACCCTTCATTTTAGTCCATGGTACATCAATGGCAGCCTGCCGTTTAATGTTCATGTTTTTATAAATGGAGAGTGTACATGTGCTTCACCCTTGGTAACTATTACAGATAGTGGGAACGTAGTTTCCAGAGTCAGAGATGAGAAAATAGGTGATGGAAAGGCCCATGAATGTAACAACAATACTGCTGAAAAATAGTGTTAATAGCATTGATGCAGATCACTTATTATCTGTAAGCATCTTCCTCAAATGAGGTGGACAAATTTGTTGTAGGGTTGCTTTTTACAACACCTAACATACCGAGAGTCACTTAAGGGAAAATGCACAAATACAATAAAAAAATTTGAAAGAACAAGTGTGTCAAATGTGAAAGTCTCAACAAAAATATTACTTTGCAATGTTTACTCTTTGAAAATATATAACAGTTTCTCTTTAGTAGTCTTTAAAGTTTCTCTTTAAGTATGAATATTGTATGGAAAAAAATGTTAAATGGGCCAGTTTATTCCAGATGGCCATGAGTTTATGAACCTGAAAATACTTTCCTTGTTTTCCAAAGACTTATTAGAAGACTATAGCATGCCAGGCATTTAGCGCAAGATAACCTTAATCTAGTCTTATCATTTGTAAACAAAGGCAAAGGATCCAATATGCTCCTATGTAATCCATCTCTGTCAAGTGTATTAAGGAAATTACCTGTCAAAAACATCATGGGCAGGATTCTGTGATTAAACACAAACTTAGAAAATGCTCAAGGGTACAATGAAAATAGCTACTAAAGCTGCTTTCAATTGAGTTTTTCTTCCATTAGTTTGTGTCCACAAGCGAGTGAAAAATGTTCACAATAATGTGATTTAGCAAACAAATGTTGTGTAGCTATAGCAGACAAATGAAAATGTAGTTTTTAATATAATACATAAAATATATGGCTAATTACTATATTGTGCATCCAACATTGTATCTTTCACATAAAACAAAATTTGGTAATTTTTGCAAAGTGGATTTTCCCCACATTTACTAAGCTAAGATAAAATTGAGCATGTTTTCACTTCGATTCAACTTCTATACTAAGTTAAGATGAAAATGGACATGCTCTACTTCCTAAATAAATCAACCACTATCTGTTGTATGGTAGCGTATTACATTTTTTATTATCATGTGATTATATTTGTATACAATATTTATGAACCACCAAAAGAAAACAGGACACCACACCCCTATATAATTAATTAACAACAAAATGAATTCAATGGGGCTTTTAAGGTGTCACATCCAAACTAAATGGGACATAAACATATGCCTAATGTTTTTATTCAGTTATTTATTGTTTGCACAAATAGCACCCTTATATATAGATATAAGGTATACAATGTTGTCTCAGTAGAGTTTATATATCCCTGTAGGTGATGAGTGAGGGTTAATCGATGCTCCTACTTTGCTCGTCCATGTGTGTCCTCCTTTTCCCTTTAACAAACGTAAATATACCTTGCCGCACTCCTTACCGGGAAGCCCCAAATTAGATGAGAGGGGGTGCTTGCAGTGACTGCGCATGGCGCCGTCAAACAGTACAAAATAAACGCTTATCTGAACCTTAGTCAGCACCGAAAAAGGTTATCGAAGGGGCAGTGGATCCTAATTGGAAGACTCAAGAATAGAGAAGGTGCCCAAAGCCAAAGAAAACAAGGAAAACATAAAAGAGAAGGAAAGGAAAGGAAGGAAAAAGAAGCCAAACAGGTCCCAGAGCTGTCGCTGTGATAATTAACAGCCCACTGGAGGCCACATCATTTCAATGACAAAAATTATTTTAAATATATATATATATTATGTCTTGTACCCATGGGTATGATTACACTGGAGGAAGGGCTGATAGATCATTTAGTTATCGAATCACATCCAAGAAGCAGGTCATACCCAAATTTGTGTTAAGAATGAATAGGATGAATCGTATAGATCCAATAACATTCACGTTGGAGTAATTGCCTGGCCCTGTCACCCCCTCGTGGATGTCATTTGACTGTCTCAATCGCCCCTAAGTACAAGCGTCTGATGTTTTTTGTCAACAAAATGTAGCGCCACAGGCTTGTTTACATCTATTTCTTCACCTTTCTGTGATTTAGTTAATGCAGACGGGATGTAATTTCTATGTTTTCGAAATCTACATTTAAAAGGACCAATGGTTATATCAATGTATACTGTGGCACAGGGACATTTTAGTATGTAAACACAAAAATCTGTGTCAGGTGAAGAAGTCCTTAATGGTATATATTTTTTACCGTTGTAGGGATGAGAAAATGACTCTCCGCAGATCATCGAGTTGCATACATAGCAGTGATGGCATTTAAAGCAACCGCATTTGTTAGAGAAGGAGAATGGCTCCTTACAGTATTTGGCCCTAGGATCAGCATGCACCAGTAGGTCCCTGAGTGTACTACCACGCTTGTAGACATTCAGGGGTTTGTTTCTTACCACTGGTGTGAGGGATCTGTCTGTTTAGAGGATGCTAAGATTCCCAAACATGGTCTTATGAATACTATCAGAGGCAGATCAACTCTCCCCCATGTTGTAGGCATTATGACCTGCCGTACACACGGCGCTTACGCTGGTGGGCGGTATATGCCCATACACATATATTATCTGGCCTATCGAGGCTTGCTGTCACCATGGGAACCTCAGCAGATGGACGCTGCGGCCCCGTCAGCAGTGTCCGATCTCCCTCCTTGAGGTATTGTTACTTTTTACACTATTCATTTACCATCCCTAATCCATTAGTAACATTGATTGGGATGTTCTCTTACATTTCTAAGATAGTTTCATTGTGTAATGTCAGCATCCAACTGTTTACCTTTTTCTATCTGGCAGGCATGAGGTCATTATGACGTCAATGAGTACTCTGATTGTTTGATTTCATTCTATCTGTTGGTCTATATTAGGGATGCACAGATACTTTTCGAGTACCAGTGCAGATGCCTGGCATTTTCATGAGAACTACCATGGTTTCAGCGGTTGCAGCTGGGACCGGGCTCTGGCACTCCACCACTGTCCTGAAATCATTAGTCTATATTGTTTTAGAAAAACTGTCTCATGACAATAAACAAAAATGTATCAGTACTCATACTTGAAAGTACTCGGCAAGTACCAGTATTTATCATAATATATCATAAATGGACATTGAAATTGTCTATATATATTTATTAAAATAATTCAGATACATGATAAAATATTTGTTTAACATATGTATATCACATGCTACCTCCAAACTTCCTGAAGAAGCTTTTGTGAAACGCGTTGAAGTCTGGATTCACTGCACATTGACAGATGAAATAAAGAAAAAATATTTTGACTGACAAATATAAAGGATTGATAGTGTTAAGAGATAAGGATTATATGAAAATGATAAGATTGTATACACTGTGCTTGTGTAATCCTGGGGGGTGCTATGCTGTGGGAATATTTCCTGTGTTTTACTGAGTGTTTGTATATGTCTCCAATCATGTATATCTTTTTAATAAACATTTGGGAAAACAATATAAAACTGAATAGGGATATTATGTATACATTTAAGTCCCGTTAATCCGGATGTGACACCTTAATAGCTCCATTGAATTTGTTTTGTTGTTTATCATGTGATTATAATTTATAGATTATAAATAGTCTAATGTGATCTATAACACATATCACATGTATCCTTATCTGTGGCACACGTGGAATATTTCCTTATAATAGCATGAACCCTGGAACTTGTTTAATAGTTTTTAAAGCCCCAAAGATAGTTAAAAATTATTTAACCAGTGATGCAGGCCCACCAGTCTCAATTAAATACACCTTAGAATCATTAGCCAGCTATTGTATTGAGAAAAAAAACATACAAAATCCCTATAAAACATGGTACAATTTAGTTTATCACAGAAAATGCCCTTTTTTAAAAGGGTATTTCCACTTTTTCAGCCATTGAGATAACACCTACTATATATTTGTTACGTGTTCTCATTCACATTGCATAACTTTAAAAAAATAGAAAAATTGCTTGCAGATCTCATAATCAGCTGTAAACTGGATTTAAACAGTGTCTGTCGTAACAAAGGGTTACAGATCTAGAGGCTTGGCTTCTGCATTGTATGTAATTAAGGGGAAACTCACTGTGCATGTGGACAGACCCACTTTTAATTTCTTCAGGGTAGCTTGCAGTCTGCCTAAAATAGGTAAGAAAAGGTATGCTGTGTGAATGGGAAAACATAGCAAACATATCTTATTGCAAATAAAAGGCCAATAAGTCAGCAATGGAACAAGATACAGTCCAAGCAATAAACAATAATAAAACAAAACGCAGTGCTTAAAATACAGATAATATACTCTGCTCTTAAAATATAAAAATCAATCCTCATTAGATCCATTCTCCAAAGATAACTACAGATTAGGACATTTGCTTTTTGATCACAATCTCCGTCCACAGTTGCAATTATACACTCCACAAGATAGGTCCATAAGCCGAACTATGCCAGCATCCAGCTGCCACACGATGTGCATTCAAGAAAATCCAAAACAAATGTAAAGGAAGGCAAAGAGAGCACTTGAGATAGTATCCTCTGAACTAATGAGTGCTTACTTTGCCTTCCTTTACATGTTTTTTACATGACCAGAATTTTCTTGAATGCACATGTGTGTTTCATGTATGTAGAATTTAATATTTTTGGTTTATGAGTTTTGTTTGGAAGCAATATAATAATAAATACAGCTGCAAGCAGCAATAAAGATGGCCAAGCATTAGAGCCGGTTATAGCACATGAGAAGATATTGCAGTTAGAGACATAAATAGCAAAGTTATATATTCACAATAGACCTGTACAATTGCAAAGTTTGCATGAATTGTAATATTTTTCCAAATTCAAAATGGCCGCTGACCTTGGTGACATTTGGAACCTATATTGTATTTGGCAGTTATGATTTTGAGTTATGATATGTTTAACATACTTCAATAGTGATAAAAATGCAAGTTTATGCAATTTGCTGCAATGTTAAAAGTAATTGGATTGTGACAGCCATATTGATATTGAGATCAGGCCTGGTTTTACAACCGTGGAAGAAGAGGTCCTGGACAAATGTGCAAAGTTTTTAATTATTCTGATAAATGGTTTGAGAGTTTAAGTTGTTTGCAGAATATTTCACAATCCAAAAAGGCTTCCAAACCATGTGACCAATAGCGTTGTAATGAACACACGTGGCAACAAAGCAAAGCATAACCTAACACAGAAATTTGTACATCTGTAGCTTTAGTGGTTCTGGAGATGCAGGTTTCTGAATAGTTCACAAAAATCGTTGCAAAAACCAAGATGGCTGCCACATCATGGGACCTATGACCTTTATATTATGATAAGCTCTGCAGAGCACAGGGCTGTACCATTGTGGAAAGTTTCATGATTTTTTGACTCATGAAACAGAGCACTTGTTACAAGCATTTGAAAAAAGAGGCAGAATAATAATAATAATCATAATAAAAATAATTATAATAATCCGAACAATAACAATAGGTGTTCTTCGTTGCTTGGCCACCTAATGATCATGATGATGATGATGATAATAATAATAATGTGTTAGAATCAATTTGTATAAAATACTGTTTAACAGTTTTACAGTTCTTATAGTAAAAAAAGTTCTATATACTAGGGCTAAACCTTTCATCTTCAAGTCACAAGAAGCACTCTCATGTCTTTGGTGGTGGCCATTAACCTCCCTGGCGGTCTGATTATTTCAATTCCCGCCGGTTCCGCCCCCCTGCAACACGGATGCTCGCAAGGGATGGAACTCGGAAGACGGCATCGACCGGAGGAGAGATGCTACGCTGTATTCCCGAGTGTGGCTCAGGGTTACCGCTTATGGTACTGAAAATTAACCCCGAGCCACACTCGGGAATACCGCCAAGGAGGTTAAGTAACAACCGCTTTGTTGTCTATATGTACACATACACAAACACATACCCATACCAAAACACATACACAGATATTTCACCCCCTTAATCTATTCTTGAGAGGGAGGGAAACATTAAAAATACACACATCGTGGGCGTGGCTAGCTGGCGATGAGAGAGGACGTGCTGTGAGTGAGCTCCGCATCTGACCCGCTACCTAACTACAATTAGCAGCCATTCTAACTCCCTAACATGCGCAAGAGCAAGACTAAAAAGCATACTAAAGGACTCTCGTCCTCTTACCGTAAGTCCCAGGCGTCCACCTCAATCAGAGGCTACTTTGATCGGCCGGACCGGCCGGAGCTGCACCCACGAGGCAAGATGGCGCCGATGGAGGCAGGCGTGGGCCCCTTGCTGTCCTTCTCCCAGTCATCCCGGGAGTCGTTCGGAATTGTAGTCCTCCAGGCATGGGCTCTAAACCTGACTCACACTTGCACCTGTAAGCTTTAGGCGTCGGCTGGCCTCTCCTGCTGTTTCTTATGCAGCTTCTCGGCCAATCGGTGCAGTCCGCTTGTGGCCAATCCTGTGTATCCTCCCTCTTCCTGTCTCTTTTTAAACCCAGGGCAGCAAACCGCATGCTCCCCGAGCAATGCTTTCCTAAGCTAGTTGCCGAGTCCCCCATTTGTGATTTACCCTGAATTCCTGGAAGTTTTCCCGTGTACCGAACCTTTGGCTTGTCCTTGGAAATCCTGGTCTACTAGCTGCCCTGTACTTCCCTTTTGTCCTTAGAAATCCCTGTCTACAAGCTGCCCTGTGCTTCCCTTTTGTCATTGGAAATCCCTGTCTACAGTCTACGCTGCACTTCGCTTGGTCCCTGGAAGTCTTCAGCCTGTCCCTAACCTTTGATTTGTACCCTGTACCTGTTAGGTGAGTTGGGTGGACCTAGGCATTGTGACCTGGGGTCAGCACGCAGCCAAGCCCATCTCCACCATCAGGAGCTCTGGCAAATACCGGCTGGATCTTAGATTCCACATCCTGGGGAACCCCTGCCACCTACTCAGCATCCCATGCCACATACTCAGCATTGCAGCACCCTGCCTCGTATTTGAACTTCCAGCTTTAGCTGACTTCCACTGCCTCATTCAGTTCACCTGCTTGTACTCCAGCTCTGGAGTCGTCAGCCTACACTGCTTGGACCCTTTTCTCTGAGGGTCCCTGCCAGTGTAGTGGAAAGGGTCCACATACCGGACTCCAGTTCATACCCGTGATTTCCGATCCGTGACAGTGGCCGTAATGAACAGCACAATTTTCATGGGCGGTCAGGGCAACAGAGTACACTGGCAGTGCATATATTGGCTGTAAAAATGTATTATTTACTTTTACAATTAGCTTGGCATTACATACAGCTGTTTCAGTTTGAAAAAAGCCTTTTTTCAAGTAGGTTTAGCAGTAACACATTATTTTTTATCAAACAGTCATATGCTTGCTTTGACTGGCAGAGAGAAATTGGCCAGTAGTTTCGCTGAGGCTGTCCTTGTTCTGGTGGATACATAACTGTCTGAAGAAAAAAATTCTATCAATCTTTCATTAGGAATAGGATACTACAGATGATACAGCAGTGTAAAATTGGCAACAGAATATTTTTGATAAGCGAGAATTGGCCAAAATGTAATAAGAGTTAAAAAAAGAAAAGAAGTACAGGCAGGTGTTTTACTACTAAATTTAGCAGACCACAGATGACTCATGGCTAGGCATACATTTACAAGAGACAAACAGCACAGGTTGGGGATTTACAACAGTGTAAAACTGGACAGCAACAAGACAGATTAAATCAGGGATAATAGGCCTAAGTGGTGTATGCCTAGCTTTTATTTTCTCTATGGGGATAGTGGGGTGCAGTGAATGTGAATAATATAATGTTTGGTGGCATAGCTGCACACTGTTCTTGCACTTATAGCAATGTGCTGTGAACAAAAGGCTCCAAGACTGATGGTTTTGTAGGAAAAAGTTGCACTTTGGGCACTTCAAACTTAAAAAATGGCCCAATCTGCATAAATAGAAAAAAAAACACAAAAGCAATGAAAACTCCCCAAATATTACCCCCAAAACATTTTTTTTTAAAGAAGCCTTGCTGAAAAGTCACCTAAAATAAAAGCCCTACTAATAAAAAAAAATATTAACTTCAAAATCAATCAAACATATAAAATACTACCTCCCTGAAACAAAAGCCTTCTTTTTTTTAGGGAAACCTTGTTGAAATACATGGTTGCTATATGCCATTGCTATGGAGGTAACTTGTACCTGTTCCAGGTGCTTTATTTACTTTTATTTTATTTCTATTTGTTTTTGGACATTACCCACTATGGTGTTTGTGAACCTGTATAAATGCCGTCCTCATTTTTTATTTCAGTAAAGATGGCCATACACCTGTCAATTTATTTTGCTCATTCCACGGGCTGAACGGAAAAAATTTACATGATTCCTCCATCAACAGAAACAACGTGTCGATCGAGGAATCGCTGTTTGTAGTGTATTCCAACAGGGACGCCGCTCATTGTGTGCTGGCTCTGATCACACTAAAGATTTTACAGCCAGCTCATTCAATCAGCTAAATGAGGAATGACGGCTGAAAGAGAGCTGACAACCTCATACACTGGACAAATTTCGGCAGGTACATTAAAAACCGCCCAAAATTCGGCCAGTGCATGGGTACCTTAAACCCCCTGTTCCTTTGTGAACACAGAACTATCCAAATATTTATTTTTTTCTAGTTTGAAAATACACGTTTAAACATGTGTATGTAGAAATAGAAATATTCAGTTCTGCTGACTGCATCCAATTGCAACTCCCAGTTCATCTGTCTGTGCTTCATATGTAATTTATTGAAACTGAGCTAAAAAGCATACTATCCAGCTTAAATTGTCAGGTACTTTGCTATCCAAAAACATGTCCAGAGATATTAAATTTTTTTCAGGTATTTGCTATTAACCACTTCAAGTCCACGGTGTTAAACCCCCTTCCCATCCAGGCCATTTTTCAGTGTTCAGCGCTGCAGTACTTTGAGTGACGTTTATTCCATCATGCAACGCTGCACTGAAATAAATGTTATACCATTTTTTGGGGAGGGACAGTGCTTTCTTTTGGTGGTATTTAATCACCACTGGGGGTTTTATTTTTTACTATATTAAGGGAAAAGTACCGATTTAAAAAAAATAAACTGTTTCCCCTATATTAAATGATAAAACATTTATTACCCAATTTTTTGGTAAAATATATAATGTCTCCTGGGGACCCCAAAAGAAGCCGATGAAGCACAGATCTGCTTCATCAGCTTCTTCTTTCTGGCTATAGCAGCCAGATGACTGACAGGTGAATGCGGAAGTGATGTAATACACATCACTTGTGCATTCACATCACGGAGGGAGGTCAGCAAGGAGGAAGATGCTGACCTCCCTCCCATCTTCCTCCTGACGCCCTCCCGGTACCAGGCCGCAGATGGGGCAGCGGATCCCGGGATTGAAGGTGAGGGGTCAGGAGGGGGGGAGGGGGTAATGGAGCCAGCACATACACGCGATTGGTAGGCTATAGAGCCACCGATCGTGTGTATGTGAAACAGCCGGTAATGGCTCTTTGCATTGAACGGGATTTTTCTGCTCGTGCGCGAGCAGAAAAAAAATGGCGTCTGTAGACGGCAACCCGCAAATGCGAGTCCGCCATCCGTTTTTTTGCAACGGGCGGAAGGCAACAGGTTAATATGTTCATGATGTTTTTGAATGGGATTTGGGATATTATGTTTCATAACCTGCCTTTCATTTTTAATTTTTGCCAGTTAGTTTTCCTTCTTCAGCTCAAGCATTGTTTGTAACTATTGAGTAATAAAAATGTTTTACTACTAGATTTTTAAAAAATGTTGGACTCTTTTAATATTATTTGTACATAAGTTTTTATTTCATTTTTTTTAGTTCATTGTACATCTAACCTATATGAATAAATAGTGTAATGTGTTTTATTAACATAACATAATTTTTAACACCCATTTATGTTTTGTGTCTTTTTTATAATATTTATTTTAATCTTTTTCAACAAAATGTAAATACATTTTTCAATTTATTTACATTTTAAAATTATTTTTTAAACTATTCTCATTGATTTGCTATTCTGCTCGGTACCACTGAGGTACTGAGCAGAATAGCAGAGCCGAATGCCGCTTGGTGGCATTTGGCTATTCACTCACTGCCGTTCGGCACCTATGAGAATAGGGGTGAACAGCAGCGAGTGAGCTGCCGGAGCTTTGGCTCAGCCAATCCAGATTTGGATTGGCTGAGTTGAAGTCCTTCTGCACTTCGGCTCAGTAGAACATGCAGAGTATGTTCGGCTGACCGAAATGCAGCTGAAGGCAGCCGATGTACGGTTGATTTCAGGAAATGTATGGCTGCAATCAGCCGCACTGAGCCGCAGTGAATAGCCGAACGTTGTTTGGCTCACTTAACTATGGCTCAGTTATTCATTGGGCTGCCTTTGGCAGCTTTGTAAATAACCCTGCATGTGTTGCACCTTTACACTGCTAGAGCAGCAGAGTAGGTTGCAAACTTTGATTACCAACGCACGATTTCTCTGCAGCAAAAATATATAAAATTTGCAGCAGAGGTCCAGCTGTGGAACCATTATGTGTAGCTTTTTTACAGTGGCAGAAAACCGGAATAGGGAGCAAACATTGAGGCATGATACAGGATTTACCCTGCAATAAACATTACATATTTTGCTACTGGGGCCCAGCTGTGGAACCCTTATGTGTGCCACGTTTACAATGCCAGAGCACTGGAGTAGGTCTGGAGGATGGCAGGAGCTGGTAATAGTGGCAGGCAAGGAGAGGTAGTAATGGTGGCAGACCAAGAGAAATGGCAAGAGCTGGAAATGGTGGCAGGCCAGGAAAGGGGGCAGGAGCAGACAATGGTGGGAAACCAAGATAGGTGGCAGCTGCTGGTAATGGGGGCAGAGCAAGATGACAATAAAACATTTAGTCAGGAGCATCAGCAGCAGAGATTTGGTAATCATTGCAGATCCAAGTTTGGTTCATTTTTATGAAAGTGACCTGATCCAGAGTGTCAGGGGACAGACACATTTACCTTTCAGTAACATGCCCTCCTGCTGTGCTGAAGTTTTTCTCAGACATTACACTGACTGCAAGACAAACCAGAAGTTCTTGATTGTGTTCCAGCCTGGACACCCAAAAGTGCATGCGGTCCACATTTCTGAGAGTTTTTGTATCAACCTTGGCCCCAAAGTAGTCAGCAATAACATGGTTGAGGCACTGCCTGTGATTGCCACCTGTAGATGGGCCTGTTCATTGTGGTTAAAAAAACATTTTATATGCATTGTTCAGATAGCCACTGCCATCACTCATCCTCCATTTAGGGATTGAATCAGAAGCATGTTGGTTATGAGAAGGGTAACCTGCTGACAACACAAAATGTGGCCAAGAGCTTGTTTCACAGCACATCCTTGAAGTGGTACATTATGGGCCCCCTCTGGGATGGTGGCAAGATACCAAAAGGGTGGCTACCCAATAATGTTCCCTCTCCTTCATGCACTGAATCCTGGTGTCCTTATGCTAGCATTTAAACATGAAAGAGCCCATTGGCCACAAAATGCTTGCAGTAGATGATCTAGATCCTTAGCAATCTCACCCCACCCACTGACAACTCCCGGTGTTTGGTAGGGATGAAACCTCCCCATTCTCCTCACCACCAGCAACCTAACTCTTCCCCTCCTCCTCATACTTCTGTTCTGCCTCCTACTACCTGTTCCTTACAGGGATGGAGAAAGTTGGCAAAGAATGTAGCTGGATCTGAGACAACAGGATGATCCCCTTCCTTCTGCTGCTGTGCCTCGAATGCCAGGACTATGATACCGTACAATGTGTGCTCCATTCTGTGGAGCATTCTGTTCACCTTTTCAAGGTGACAAGATGACACCCTTTCGGCCAATGTCCCTCAATCGAAGGAGCCAGTCAAAATCTTTGAGTGGTTGTATCAGAATACAGTGAGGGTTCCTCAATCAAAAGAAAACAATGAGGGTTCCTCAATCAACATTTGTAAGAATTGATGGTGGAATCTGGTCATTTTATTTTGTTCAGCCCACCGGTTGAACAAAAAATAAATAAAACAGTGTATGGCCAGCTTTAGATAGCAAAGGTGCCCAGTGCTCTTCTGTATCAAAGCACCACCCACCAGAAAGGTATAAACAAAGCTTTTTCTTTTACAGAAGATTTCAGTTGGCAGTGTTTCCACCTGCCAATGTCACTTTGCATATATAGAAACCGTAAACTGGACCACTAGTGTTGGAATAAAGTTGTTGCATACTTTACAACTGCTCACTGCTAATTCAAATGTTTATTGTTCTAAAATACTGTATATCCACAATACCAACAGATATCATGATTAAAAAGCTTAAGGTACTTTGCATTTGAAAAAATACAATATGGCTAGGGATGCACAGATACTTTTCGAGTACCAGTGCAGATACTTGGCATTTTCATGAGAACTACCAGGGTTGCAGCGGTTGCAGCTGGGACCTGGCTCTGGCGCTCCACCACTGTCCTGAAATCATTAGTCTGTATTGTTTTAGAAAAACGGTCACATGACAATAAACAAAAATGTATCAGTACTCGTACTTGTAAGTACTCGGCAAGTACCAGTACTCGTACTCGCAAAACTGGTATCTGTGCATCCCTTTATTTATATTTATAAAAACAAAATCATACATTAAAACAAAGATGTACAAATCCCAGGAGCTCCGTGTGCTCCTTACAAATGACAGCTGCCTCCTAATTTTTGAATTTTTCTCTAGTCTAGTCTTGGAGCTCAAAAGTATCGGTACATGTACTCGTACTTGTACCGAATACTGTACTTGGTATCTGTGCAACCCTAAATATGGCCTTTTTTTCTTATCTGTTTGCATTGTGCATCTGTTTGCAAAAGAAGCCTTTGTTCAATCAGTATGCAATGTGGGCTGTTTTTAGGTTCTGCTGCATTGACTTGGACCAGGCAATGTCTGTGATCCATGGGTGTCTGTAAAACAGGGAAATGTTGGGTCAGTTTCCACTATATATATCCATTTACTTATTTAGAAGTTTTATTTTTTTTCTAGTTTGAAAATACACGTTTAAACATGTGTATGTAGAAATAGAAATATTCAGTTCTGCTGACTGCATCCAATTGCAACTCCCAGTTCATCTGTCTGTGCTTCATATGTAATTTATTGAAACTGAGCTAAAAGGCATACTATCCAGCTTAAATTGTCAGGTACTTTGTAGGTGAAAGTACGTGTGCATTTTCACAACTTTGCTTCTAAACTCCTTGGTCTTCTCTTATATCTGACTGTTAAGAAATGTGTTGCCCCATTTACCACCATTGCAAAAAACCTAGAAAGAAATCATGCAATGACTTGCATTGCAACTGAAGCAATACAAACCAGTATCCACATATATATAAAGTTGGTATCATTGTTTGTGGTCAGAGTTACTTAGGCTTCCAAACCTTCATGACCCCTACTGATACCAACCTGATGTGTGCCATGATTTTGTGGTCAGCGTGCCAAATAAGTGGGCAAAAACAAGCGAATAGGGAAATGCCTTTATTGATCCTATTAATCATTGCCGGAGTCCCCCTTGCCGAAGTCTCCCTCGCTGGAGTACCCTTCTCCAAAGTTGCCGGCAGCGAGACATAGTCCTCGATGTCTGAAGCATGCAACATCCCGACGGTCACTGCAACGACAGGAAATGACCGTAACAGGACTGCGTCCCCCAACCAACCACGCCACAGCAAGCTAAAGTGTAACAGTACCAACCCACCGAGAATGCAACATACGGCAAGGTAAGTGCGCCACTGCAATCAGTGCTCCCCCCCCCGCTCACCACCCCCTACGAACAACGACCACCCACGCCCATGCCACGCAACCCAACACCACCCCTGCAGTGCCCCCCCCCGCGGCCAACCGACCAGGACAGATAAGCAGTGATAAAGAAAAATGCAACTTACCTCAACGCACCGCCGACCAGGATGCACAGAACCTAAAGCAAAACACACATAACATTGTTCAGAGTCACAGAGAGGAAGCTACAACACACCCGAGAGTGAACCGGCATCCACAATGTCCCAGCACCCAGCCCTGCTGACAGTACCGCCCGCCCCGCCCCCCCAAGTCACCCAGCCAGATGCACCCAAATGCCACGTAAGGCCGAAAAACGGACCCCCTCGATGAAGCCCCGCCCCCCCCAGGCCACCCGTCCTGTGGCCAGAACTGGTACCTGTAGCAGAGAAGCCCTAGGCGGCCGCAGCACCGTGACACCAACCGAAAGAAGCCCTGTAAGACGCCCTGCTGGCGCTTGTCCGTCCGGACCGGAAGTGACGTCACTGGCAAGCGCGACCTCGCTGTGACGTGCCCTGAAGCTCCCTGACACCCTTCTTAAGGGGAGGAGAGCCGCCGCAACTCCTCCCACAAACACAGCCAAGATACCTTGGCCTATTACATGTGCTAACAACACGTTATTACCTCACTATGTACCACAATTTACCTAATGTATTTGAACCTTCAATTGAGTATCCACCCACATAATAGTAAAATGTCAGAGATCGTGATTTTCTGCTTTCGATGCTCTTAATGCTAATATGCACTTAGTGCATCTGCTGTACCTTGCTTGCAATGCAGTATTTAAAGATAGTAAAAGGCAAATTGAATCACAGTCTATTCTAATTTAATGATGGGGATTTCCAAAAGACCACATTTAATGCAGTATTCTAGTCAGAGCACAGCACTCAAATCTTGCATTACATTATTGGAGCTGTGTTTTTCATGGTTCAGATTTATTAGCCAAGACATTATGACCATGACTAAACACAGCACAAAAACAAAATTAAAACTCTTTGTACTTATACTTAACCAGATAACTCCTCGGAAGATTTTTAAAAACACTACAGTTTCAATTCTATGTTCTTGTGAAATTTTATATTGACTACTGTCTTCATTGTTGTTAAATGGATCTGGTGAATTAAATGATGGAACCATCTGCTGTCATTGGGTTCTTTCTAAGGTCAAGCGTAAGAACGAGCTTCAAACATCAGTTTGACTCAAATCTAATCCCTAATGAAAAAACACATTGGTTGTAGATTTTTATATGATCCTTATGACAACTCAACACTTCTCTGAGGAACTCACATCCCTAAATGAAAGATTCCTAGAACTGCCAATGATGTCACCCAGGATCCCAAGCTATTTGTGATGGAAGTGGAAGGTGACAGGTTGTTGTGGCAGTGGAGAAAAATTGTCAGGTAGTAGATCATAGTGATTTGACAATTAATCTACATTGCT
This sequence comes from Nanorana parkeri, assembly GCF_000935625.1. Classification (NCBI taxonomy): domain Eukaryota; kingdom Metazoa; phylum Chordata; class Amphibia; order Anura; family Dicroglossidae; genus Nanorana; species Nanorana parkeri. The sequence goes on from NW_017307342.1 coordinate 211,696, forward strand.
ATAAAACATGATTAACCATAAATTTACATCAAGGGATATTGTTTACATTTTTTACTGTAATTTTATTAAAGGTTTGTTGGTGTGTATTTTTATTTTCACTTTTTTGGGGAATGACTAATAAGGGGGAATAATATGCCCTGTCATTTCTCTTTTGGGTGGGGGTGGATATGTGGGTGCTCCTTATTATAAAGGGGCATTCCAGATCCTGTAAGGCCCTCCAGAAACCCCCACATCATTCTAAAGGCCTTATGTGGAAGAGGCCCTTTTCCCTCAACATTAAGGACATGTTGCCTTACAAGTGGGGGGGGGAGGGGCCTGCATCCCCTTGGCAGGTACTGACCACATGTTGAAAGGTACGCGGTCAGGTATAGTACAGGAAGGGGGGCCCACATGCTCACTGCCCTACCTTTCCTGGCCACCCAAGCTGCATGCCTGAATAAGAATTTTAGGATGAACCCCATTTCATTTATATTCCTTTCTGTAAGGGACCATACGCATTAAAAAAAGAAGAAAAATGCATGGTGTTCCCCTTAAAACTTTAACCAACCCTTAGACAGGCATGTAGCTTAGGTGTCCAGGAAAGGAAGTGCAGTGAGCATGTGCCCCTCCCTTTTTGTACCACACCAGACCTAATGCCTTTTATCATTTGGGAAAGGTTTTCAAGGGGGGCAATAATGCCTCCCCCCTTGCAAGCCGCCTTATTGGGGGAGAAGGTCCTCTTCCACACATTTAATGCCCCAAAAAAGAGAATGTGGGGGGAACTTATAAGAATTTATATTAAGGGGCCCCTAGATATCCAACCCCCAGGGAAATAAGTACAGGGGGGTCATTGGTACCACTTATTAGCATCCCCCCAAATCTAATGTAAATAGGAACATCCACACCATGAAAAAGTATTTTATTGACACAAAATAATGTAATATAAGTCTTCCTGATGTAAATCCTTCATCATCTATGTTGCCTAGTTATGTAGATCCATCATCAATCACAATGACCAACTGCTTGACAATGTTTTCCCATCACTATGATAATCTTCTGCCATAAGTAGCTAGGTTCACTTCCCATAGACTTCAGTGGGGTTTGGTGCTAAGTTTGCAAAATACTAGAATTGCTATATGCTAAATTAGAGAGACAGTGGGAACATAAATCATTAAGGGGTAAGATAGTGCAAATAAAAAAGATTGGAGTTCTAGGAAATCTAGATGGATAGTTTCCTTTATTTTCTATGGTTGGGTAAGTCTAGCTAAACTAGCTCAATAGGGAAGGGGAATCTTTGTTAGGAGAAACGAAGGTTCAAAGGTTAGACATAAGTTTAAACTAGAATATGGGAAAAGATGGAAGAAAGATACAGAATCTGAAAATATGGACTAATGAGTTAGAGAAACTGGAGCATCAGTATTAGCAGTGGAAAATAATTATATAATGTGGTTAAAAAGAAGGGTAATGAGGTAATGAATGCATTTGCTACTAATAAAAATAAAATGTGACAGTAAAAATATTGAATGTATGTTATTGAATACAAAATCTCTTCCAAAACAAATTGGTGAACAGAAATTGCTAATAGCTAACACATTTTGATTAGGCCGCAATAATGGTATATACTTATGAGATTAACTGGATTACTTATTTAACTAAATCAGTATTTGGGAGCTTGTAGTTAGATTGGAAATGACAAAAAGGGGGTTTGCCTAAAATCTTTTTTTAGACTACCAATGTAGACTAACAAATGTGTAAGGGCAAAAGTTAAAACAGGGTGGTTAAATTCTAGAGTTAAAGGTTTAATAAATGAGAAGAACTTGGCCTTTACAAAGTATAAGATAGAAGGTTCATCAAATGCATTCCAGCACTACAAGGAATGTAACAAGAAATGCAAAAATGCTATTAGGGTGGCGAAAATAAGCTATGAAGAACAAAAAGCTATAGAGAGTAAAAGTAACCCCAAATTTTCTATAAATAAACAGTAAAAGAGTACAGAAGGAGCACATAGACCCAACAAAGGATGAGCAGGGTAAGCTGACCACAAGTGACAGAAAAAGCAGAGATATTTAGCACTTTCTTCTCTTCTGTTTTTACTGATGAGCGCGACAGGTATGATTAACAAAGTAAAAACTTCTAATTATAGACCCGACGAATTCCAGCGGCTAACAGAGGCAGACGTAAGAAAGAGGCTTGAAACACTAAACACTAATAAATCTCCGGGACCAGATTGCTTAAATCTGAGGGTTTTGAGGGTCTGGCAATAACCAGAAGAACTGATTCTGGTTATTGCCAGACCATTGTTTTTAATTTTTAGAGACACATTGAGGATGGGAGAGGTACCAGAGGACTGGAGAAAAGCGAATGTGGTGCCTGTATTTAAGAAAGGTTCAAGATGTGTCCCAGCTAACTACAGGCCAGTCAGCCTTACATCAGTAATATGTAAGATTTTTGAGGAAATGGTCAGTGATTATATTAAAAAATGTGCATGTGTGAATAGTATCATAAGCATGAACCAACACTGATTTATGAAAGGCTGTTCTTGCCAGACAAATCTGTTAACATTCTATGAGTAAGTAAGTTGAAAGGTGGACAGGGAAATTCCAGTTGATTTAGTCTTTCTAGACACAGAACCACACAAACGGTTAGTTTATAAACTGAGGTTGATGGTCATTGAAGAAGCAATATGTACATGGGTAGAAAACTGGTTCTAGGGCCACATCCAGAGGGTAATAAGTGGCATATTTTCTAAATGGTCTAAAGTGGTCAGTGGGGTACCACAGGGTTCAGTCTTGAGGCCAATTCTGTTTATCCTGTTCATAAATGACATTGAGGTGGGAATAAATAGCTCCCTGTCAGTGTTTTTTGAGAATACAAAGTAATGCAAGGAAACAAGATCACAACAATCCCTGCAGGAAGACCTCGATAAAATTGGAGCATAGTCAGCAATGTGGTAGATGAGCTTTAATCTAGAAAAATTTGAAGTCATGCACTTGGGCGCTAAGAACAAGCATGCTGAATATACCCCTCCTTCTGTAACGCGTGAGCCAAGGAGGTTGGGTTGGATCGCAGCTGCGGAAATTGGCTAGGCACCTGTGTATGTGAATTGGCTCAGATCGAGGGTTCCTGTTTACACTCTGTATGGTATGGAGTGATGTTGTAGCCCTCTAGCACATCATACGCCAATCACAGTATAGGATGGGGGTTTGGAGGTCCCCTATAGGTATGCAGAGCAGTACTCCTATATATCTATGTGGTAACCAGCAGCCTCTAGATGGTATGATTCGTATGTGTACAATGCATTCACCTTAACCCCACACTCTCCACTGAGACCACTGCTATGTGGTTGTATAAGAAAGTGCAATAATAGTATTAGCATACAAGTTGTACAGGAGTAGCAGTTCACAGCTATCACTGTAATCAGGTGCACAGGAGTAATTGTTGACACTCTCTATAGATCAGCCTTTAGGGCAGAGTACTTGCAGTTAAGGATGGGTTAACAGTCCAGTAGCTGGTCCTGGGCTGCTATTTGAAGTCCTGGCAGTTCCAGGGAGAGATCCAAGAGGCAAGCCCAAATGAGGAGTCCGAGGAGAGCAGGGAAGGATCCTTGTGGAGCACCCTAGGGTAAGAGGAGCGTTTTCGAGTGAGGTGAGTAGCAGGCTCTTGTCACTGCTGATGGTTCTGTGTCCTTCGCTATCAGGCAAGTTGCACTGGCTCGACGTTCGCAACACTAGAACGCCGAGCCATTGCAACTCGCGTCATTATGAGGAGGAGGATCCCAGAGGGGGAGGAGCCGAGCGCGCCGTGCGCCGCCTCGGTCTCCTCGTGACGTCACGCCGCTGGTTGAAGATGCCGGCCCGCGGCCCCAAGCGCCGGACACGGGATGCCCTATTACACCTTCCCATTCAATGTTAGTTGCAAAATATAGTAGGAGGTGCACTTATGCCTAAATTAAAATTTAGATAGACACAACATCTGATCTATATGGGATCCATCCACATGTGTTGAATTAATTAAAGCTAAACTTCAGGCAATCGGCTAAATATACAGTTGCATATTGTAACGATCCGACGGGTTATGACGGTGGATCTCAGCTGCGGAGATTAATTATATACCAGGGTTAGATTAGACTCAGCCCGAGGGTTCACGGTTACACTCTGTATGGTTGGAGTGATGGTGGAACCCTCTATAACATCATATGCCAATCTTTGTATAAGTGCAGGTAATCAGAACTCTGAAGTATAT
>NW_017307342.1:216020-228843 GCF_000935625.1 Nanorana parkeri
AGTTTCATCTATCATTTGTCTCATATATACAGTATATGAATGTCTGTGTATTTTGCATGCTTAAATCTTTTCTTTGTGTTTTGTTGTTAAATAGATTGTTGGTCCACTGTATTTAAGTCTTCATATTATATACCAAAACATTTCTGTTATTGTGTTGAGCTAAAAAATCTCATAATTGAATCCTGAACCATATACTTGTAAGTGTTAACGCTTATATAGCGGATCATAACTTAAACTAGTCATTTGGGTAATAGGAATTAATACCGGTTGCATTTAAAAGGCATTTAATTATTTTAAAAATACATAACTTCCTACATTAGTGTTTTTTATTAATACTTTTACTGGAATTCATCTTTAAGATCAGTAACTGATACATGTCTATGTCCTTTTTTCTTGGAGTTTAAATGGGTTAAATGGTTTAATGATTTAACCCTGTTGAACTAGTCTAGACCAATTTCCGTAGTGCCAACATATGTTGGTTAATTTAACAATGACTTTATAACTAATTTGTAACACAAATAAGTAAATGATGAGCGCACTGAAAAGGAAATGAAGGTCCAGAAAAAAAGGGGCAGTTTATGGATTGGTGAATTACAGTTTTGGTGTGCAGCCCTCTTGTACACAGATGGAGGGGACCTGTGGCTGTAAATAGGAAAAAGAGGAGGCACCACAACCTAGTGCAGTAAGTTTTGTTACATTAGGGAAAATAAAATGAGACTATGTTGCACTTACAAGGATACCTGTAGTAACCGGCACTGAGTGTATGTATGTTGAAAATAACTTCTTGTGTAAACGGCCAGCCCAGGGAGAAAACACACTCAAAAGGAGCTGTAAACACTTAGTAGAATGGTATTGCCACTTGTCATGAACACTTGTCTGCTTCAAGGCACAAAGCCAATCTTCTCCCAGCTTGACAAAGAGGCTTTGTGCCTTGCAACATGTTGCCAGCTTTACCCACAGACAATTTCTCTTCTCCATATCCTCATCTGTATGACATTTGTCCCAGGCTGCTGATTTCCCAGCCCAATGTCAGCACAGCCATCCAGTCACAGAGAGCTCACTGTGGACCCTGTACACAGCCACAAGTCCCCCACTGCCTACTTCTACTCCAGGAGATGGTTTTCAGCTCAGAGGTGAACACAGATGGGACTGATTAGAAGATCACCCAAGTGGATAAGTGTTTATGACAGATGGCAATACCATTCTACCAAGTGTTTAAAGCTCTTTTCGAGTGTTTTTCTCTCTGGGCTTCAAAGCATTCCTCTGTTTATTGGCTGTTTACACAAGAAGTTACTTTCAACTCACACACACTCTGTGCCGGTTATTACAAGTATCCTTGTAAGTGCAACATAGTCACATTTTATTTTCCCTAATGTAACAAAACTTACTGCACTAGGTTTTGGCGCCTTCTCTTTCCTCTTTTTCTTATCCATAACTAATTTGTAAACCTAAATAAGTGAACTATTTTTCAAGGACATAAAATACTTTTATTTGTTACGTTGATTATAATTAAAAAATATATTTTTATTATAGGAGGGAATATCATTTTCAGATACAGCTGTAGAAAAAAAATTCTATATATTTATAAATGTTTTTATTTTTTTGTTTACACCGCAATTGCATCTGAAAATTATAGTATTCAATGGATGGATACTTTCACCTTCAGGCTGCAGTGGTGTGTGCAGTGCCATCTGTAGGCTGAAGGCTTACTTTCTAAATGAAGTTTTCAGCCTGCACCTGATCACTATGGGGTCTATTCACTCAGCTGCCTACAGCAGCTGAGTGAATAACCGACCTGAAGTGAAGTGAGACGAACGCTGTTACCCACCATAGGAATGCATAGCTAGATTTCTATTTGCTATTTCAAACTAGCTATTGCACCCACCCTCTGCTGCTGTCAATCACTAGAAGGGGACCTGATGGAGAACTTCAGGTCCCCTCTGCTGATTGACAGCAGCAGTGGGCGGGTGCAAAAGCTAGTTTGCTATTGGCTATTGCAAATTGAAATAGCCAATAGGAATGTAGCTATGCATTCCTATGCTTTTTTTTTATTTAATTTTTTTATATTCTGACGGCTGCCAACGGCTCCGATGTCAGAAGAAAAAAAAAGACAACAGAGCAGGGAAAGGTTTACTCTGCTCAAGTAAAACTTTCCGGGAGAGAGTGTTTCTCTCCCGGGCGGCCGGGAGCCGCTATCTTATAGCTGGAGACTCCCAGAGCATCCGGGAGAGTTGGGCTGTCTGGAGATCAGCGTCCCTAGTTGCCTGGTAACCAGGTATGCTGATCTGTCTGTGCAAGAGGATGGAGCCAGCCGTGAGATGATGGCTGGCTCCGCCCAGCAGTCAGTAGCAGGCTGTCGGCCTGGCGTTCGGCCAGCTTAAGCTTTCACCTCGGCTCAGTTGAGCCGAACCATATGCCTTCGGCTCGACTTAGCCCCCGGGCCAACTCCGGGAGCTGTACGGGCTATAGTGAATAGCCCTTGCAGCAGCCCTTCGGTTCTGCTGAACCGAAGGGGTCCTGGGGTCGAAGCTAGCCAAAGGATCAGCCGAAGCTACGGCTAGATCCTTCGGCAGCTTCGTGAATAGACCCCTATGTCATAGCTGACATATTATCAGGAACCACTCTTATTGGATCCCAATTGTCAGAGGGTACCAGAGCTCTCAGTGACAGCTGGGATTGAGAGCCACCAACCACCCAACTGTTGGCTGATGGCTGTCAAAGAGAGGACATTTATTACTGTATCGCCAGCAAGGGACCTTGTGCCTTGGAATTTCAATATACAGAATACTGGAAGGGGTTAAACCAGCATTTTACACATGGATTGCAGCCAGTTCTTTGGGTCTCAAAGCGCTTCTTATAGGGTAAAACTCCTTCCTTACACTGTTTGTAGCTGTGATCTTCCTTCCTTCAGATGAGACCAATCCTGATCTTAATGTTTTTCTCCTCTACCGACAGCACAATTTCATCTCAAAAAGATCTCTCAAAGATAGAAGTGGAAATCATAGCGCGCCCCGTATGCATAAAATTATTTTATAAAAAAAATACACATTCACATAAAAACGAATAAAATAGTGTATCAGAATCACAAGAGTGGGCAGAGTGACGCACAAAGAAAGACTAAGATGACACTTTTTTTTGAGAGAGAGCTGCCTGCTTTAAATGAATTTATGGACACTTTGGGGGTGATTTACTAACCTAAACACACGCACGCACTAGGTGCGTGTGATTTTTACACAGCAAAACGTATTTATCAACCAAAAAGTCTCTAAAAGCATATCTCCACTAATGCCATATATGGAAAAATCATGCACATGATGCATATATAATGCTGCTTCACAGTTTAGACAAAAATGGTTAGCTTATGCATTTACATTCCTGCATTCATCAACGCAAGCAACACAACATAGAGCTAATTTACACAACATCACCTTGCAATTCATGCAAGGCTTTGCACAACACACCTGCTGGGTGTGTACACACTACAAAGGTGTTTAGATTCCACCAATAGATCATGCTGGGAGGGAACACTGACACAGGACGTTTGCTACTTTATTAGTCATTTGGAGTTTTCTTAGATTATGACCTTATGATTCACACAAACAAACAAACAAAAGATTTAATTTGGAAATCATTTGAAAAATATTACATATACATATTTTTTCTCTCTCATAATAGTATTGTTCACTATAATATTTGGTTTTTGCACATATTTGTTTAATTGTTGGGTGATAGCGCCGCTTCACACATTTGAATGAATTTAAGATTATACATCTAGGCTGTGATAGCATTGTCCCCAACATGAAACTGAGTAGACTGATTTAGGCAATGCCGAGCTGGGAATGATCTAGGAATACTGGTTAACAGTAAGCTAAGCAGACTTACCCAATACTAAGTGGCAGCTGAAGAAGGAAACACAAATTGCATTTATGGCCAAATCTAGAATGGGTGATGAAATTTAAAAAGGTTATAGAGTTTTTGAAAGGATTTAGTAGCAGGTAACTACATTAAGTAAAGACATGGAAAATCTTACTTACAGTGAAAAAATAGAAAAAAAAATGGGTATTTCCATTTGAAAATGTATGTGAGAAAAAAAGTTTTATTTAACAAAAATGCTGCTCTTTTAATAATAGGGCATGTATTTAAAAAGCAGTTAAGCTGACATTCACCAAATAGTCACTGCAGGTGAACCTTCCTGATGCGTGTTTTAATTGAGAGTAGTTGATTCACCACCAGTGAATGTTCACATCTTTATAAATATGCCTCATTAAATTTAACCATTTTATTTTAACCCTTTCGCTGCCAAGGACGTACGGCGTACGGAGCTACAAAAGTGCTTCCAGCTGGCCAGCTCAGTATGCCGTACGGACCTGGCATTTACAGTTCTACTATAAGCTGATAAGCTGATGGTCGCTTTACCGATCCTCTGTGCAGCACAAACACCGGAGTGATCGCGTGATCACTCCGGTGTTTGTAAATAACTGGGGACACATAGGGGGTTATTCACAAAGCTGCCAAAGGCAGCCGTGTGAATAACCAACCCGTTCGGCTATTCACTTCAGAACTATAGAATTTTTTGATTCAGTATTTCAGTGTGCTTTTTGAGTAAAAAATTAAACACTTTGATCATATAAAAAAATCAATCTGGAATATTATAAAACATTTGCTAAAAATACTTAGAATTTCAAATACAACATATTAAACATAAAAAATTACAAAATGATTAACATACAAAATAAAAGTTCACAGAAAATTTATTTTTTGGGACACTTGCTGGTATTGTCACACTCTTAGAATAAAGATACATGACATGTCCATCAATCACTGTTTACCTTATGAGATTTATATCAAATCTCCATGAACATATGTATATAATTTTTGTAAGTAAACATATTCTATGTTGGATGACTGATTGGAGTAAGGAAAAGATTGTTTTTACTCCTTGAGGAATTGATTACATGGAGATTTTGAATGTAATTATGAATCTGTCCAGGCGTAGCCTGTTAAAGGTAAATGGTCAGGACAAGAGACAATAAGATCCACAAATACTTTGGAGCAGAGACCCTTGATTCTCACAATAGGTACATACTTTCTTTTGTCTCTGGCCAAGATCTTCAGAGGTTTCCTTGTAGGTAATGAACAACTAGAGTGTCCACCCTGGTTTAGATGCAATCTTGGCCTGGGGTTGGCCTACAGATCTGGGATTTCCCACTATAAAATTGAATAGCATAGTGCCATTAAAAGATTCACATAGAAAGGGGTTGGAAGTTCTAACAAAGGGTATTTGGAAATATCCAATCCCCATAGAAGAATTCTAATCTGATTAAATTAAGCATTGGGAGGCCACCAATCGATGGCTCTCAATGCATCCTTTTGAACACTAAAGGTATATCAATCAAGGGGCGGGTAGAGAAAAGGCAGTCTTTATAGACCACCAGAATGGGGCCCTCATGTGACAATTAACTGGAAAATTTACCTGTACTCCCTCCCCACTTAAGTGTTTGTCTATCGTTTGTCTCATATATATCAATGTATGTGTATTTTGCATGCTTACATTTTTTCTTTGTGTTTTGTATTTAAATTGTTGATTCGCTGTATTTAAGTCTTCATACTATATAGCAATGCATTTCTGTTATTGTGTTGAGCTCAAAAATCTCATGATTGAATTCTCATAACCATATACTTGTAGGTGTGAACGCTTATATAGCAGATGATAACTTAAACTAGTAAGTAGGGTACCACAATGCTGGCCAATATTTTAGTGAGGCATCAATCACTCTATAAACTTTAACTTAAAACAGAGTTTTCAGTTTTTTGATGGTAACGCAATCAACATTTGACATAAATGAATTATGATTTTTTTAGGTAAGAGGTCCCATCAAAAGTTACTAGAGTGTAATTTAAGCATTGATCTATATAATTAATTTATATTACAAATACAGCAACAGGAAAAAGATGATAAATTAAATGTAGAAAAAGGACATAAAAACAGTGATAACACTGGGGAACAAAGTGTTTGTTGTATTGATACCAGCAATTGTTCTGACCTCAATTAAGTGTGCTGAATTCAAATCTGAAGTTAGTATTTCTCTGTAAGCTGTACATTTTTGCAAATCAACATTTTCATTTTTTGCCACACCTCTCACATGATGATATGGTCTATCTGAGGAATTTATGGTCATCCAGTCTTAAAATTAGGCTTAAACAACCATCTTGGCAAAAGATATTCTTTATGTATTCACAAAAATGTGTAGGTGCATCACAATATGCAATACATTTTTAATAAGGGCAAAAAATCACTTGTGTGGATTGGATAGTCAAATATAACTAGGCATTATTGCTTTTTACTTTATAATAACATATATTTCAACATAAAGATGATAGGTGATTCAGAACAACTGATAAGGATGGGATGCAAAGTACAAATATGTCCTCTTCAGGCAAGAATTTGCGCTTGTAGCTGTGGCATTTGTGAAGTTTCTCAGGGTAATCTTGTTTGATACTCCAGCAGTAGTTTGCCATCATATTTTTGTGCCATCTCCCTTGATAGCGCTGTTCCATTGTCATGAGGTCTTGATGGAAGCACTCTCCCTGTTAATCACTAACAGCCCCAAGGTTCTCGGGGGAATTGTTCAAGGTGACTATTCAGGAAATAGAGCTTGACACTTATGTTGCACCCAAGATTGCAAAAAGCCGACAGCATTCTATAACGAGAACCTCATAGTTCGAAAAAAACAGAAACTTGTAAGGGTTTCTGGAGGGTTGTAAATGACCGTCCAAGAGAGGTATATAAAAATGATATACAATTTATTACTATTGAATACTTTATTGGTTACATACATGATTAAATTGAACTTATTAAAAATCAAATCCCTGCAGAGGATACATCAATACATTGATTATTTAACAACTCTAAAGATCATTGATCCAAACTTCCAAATGTAATTTCATAATTTGTTCAAAGCATAATTTAACTCAATAGGCCCCGACGCGTTTCGCCATAGGCTTCATCAGGGGACCATTCGGGATGAATCTATTAATGAGAGAATTTTTCTTCATTCATAGGTATCTAACATTCATTGATGCATACATTGAATTCATTTATACTGTATACCCCCAGACGGGTCAGTTACATACTAAATAGTTATTCTGAGAGCTCTTACTTACCATGCCGGGTTGGTCTGCAGTATGAGGGAGAAGTGCCCAGGAAGCCAGTCGGGAGCGGGCGGGATAAAACCCACCGTTGCCTCCACTGCTTACTTGGTTTGTCACACCTGGGACCCCGGGGTATTTGGGGGAGAGGAAACTGATTGCGATAGGTGTCGTCTAATCACAGTCGTCAGAATTGTTGGTTCTATGGTAGAATGTTTGTAAGACATTAAACCCTACAGTAACATTGTATTTATATTTATATTGAGTCTCTCTAATGTGGGGAATTCAATGGGGTATTTACTACGTTTTGGATATATTTCCACCCTCCTCCTTGCATATACCTCTAGATATTTAAGCATATCCTTCCATTCGTTCTGGATTACTGGTAGGAATATTTTATGTTTTCAATATTTCAATTGAGAGTATGCTGCTTATTTCAATTGACAATGAAGATGGGTGTGGGAAATGTTTGACCCGATTATTGTTAAATATGTATATATGTATGAGTGTAAAAATTTGAGATGAGAGCACAAGGGCTTTGTTTCAAAAAGGAGTTATTAGTGATTAACATATGAAAAAGTGTGCTTTTGTGCTTGCTTCAAATTAATTGTGAAAAAAAAAAAAGGGGGGAAAAAGGCCACAAAACAGCCTTCACGTGTATAACAAGTGAAGTGGACAAAAATTAAAACACAAACAAAAAACCAAAGTGAAGCTTTCTTACATGTGTAGGTACGTGTATCCATATATATATAATTGTATTTTGTTCATGTAATAGATATTCAAGTGTATTGATGGTGCTCTTTTGCTAGGATTAGTACAAAGGAACATTCATCCTATAAGGTTGTGTATTCCACGTAAGTGTATTAGATTAAGTATAACTTAGCACATAAGTGATTCTACGTGTCTCAGGATATAGATCCTATCCGTGCTCGTTGAAAACAAGTGATGTATAAAATTACCTCGGCCCCTGTGTTTCCTCGACCCCTAGATTCTAATGTTAGTCCTATTGCTAGTTTGACTCTATCCCCATAGTCACCCAGTCAATTAGGTGCATGAGTATATCGCATAGTTCTTACCTCTCAGAGCAATGTTTGTAGTTGGTGTGGTTGCTGCTTTCTCTCTCGGGTACAGGAATTAGCCTGTTGCGTCCAATGACATTCCCCGCTAGACTGACCCAGCTACAGCTCTCCCCCTAATTACCCCTCGCCGTCAAATCAGGGAGTCGGACGAATCAGTTCCGGTCCCCGAGTGACAGCGCGGACTCCTCTTGACGCATGCGCAATAGTCCTACGTTGCAAACCCCGGGTGATTTCCGGGTATGTGCATGCACTCCCATGTTCTTAGTGGATGACCTGTGTCCTTCGCTGGCAGTCCCCGCCTCTCTACCCCACCCCCTCCCATCCCCTGTCAGTTGCTTAATCTCAATCAGAAATTCCATGCGGGTATATGTGCAAGCGAAGGCAACGGATATATTAGTTGCGTCGTTTTTTTGGGGAGTCTCGAGGTCCCAGAATGTGACCGCCTCTCCCCCATCTGGCACTGACTCAACCGGGCATGTTGGTCCGATATATATTTTTAACCATAAGGTAATTGAGCCAGGCTCCAGGTATATATCGTACTGTGCATATACTTTTTATATACAGATGTATACATCAAGAACATCATTTTACTATATAATATACAGTTTATTTCACCATAGGATAATTGGGCTATGCTTCAAATCTATATGATATTAGACATATATTTATTTACATAAAAAACATCATTAGTTGTTATATAACATGCAGTTTGTTCTATGTAGATATTCTACAATCTTAGTGGCTGAACCCCCTTCTAGTCTGGATAATCGTCCAGACCCATGTTATAGATCAGGTTCTCTAGTGGACTAATAGTATTAATATTAATATTATTTTAGAATTATTTTAATTAGGGGAGGGGCTGTCACATCTATTATTCTCGATTTAAATTTTTAATTGTGGGGTAAGTTTTAGTTAATGATCATCGTGGGTGTTTCCCTATCTTCTCTTGGTCTGATTTTATATTTTTATCTTTGAATTAAATTCTTTCATATTGTTATACTGTCCATTCACTTGTTTTGTTTGGATTTGTTTGTTAGTTATGTTCATAAGAACGATTTGTAACTCAGTGTTTCATTTAGACCCGGGTACACGGTGGACTTTAATTTAAAAATCCATCGTGCTTCCGACTGTAGCAGTTTTTTGTTTGTGTCTCCGCCTCTCTTCTCTTCATGAATATGATCCAGAACATAGAATTTAATAGCCGCTAGATCAAAATTGTGATGAAGTCCTATGTGCCGACTTATAGGGGTTGTAAGTTTTCCATTTTTTATTAGGTATACATGATCGTAAATTCTATTCCATAATTTCCCAAAGTTCTTCCCCACGTAGTGCGCTCCGCAGACGCAGCTCATCATATAGATAACGTTATTGGTCTGGCAGGTTACCGTATGTTTGAGTCGCCATTGTTTCTCATTATTTGGTAGGGGAATCGTGGTTCCTTCCACGACAAAGCAGCAGTATTTGCATTTCCCACACTTTTGGAGACCTAGGTCTCCGCATTTCTCCGTTTTTGATTGGGGTATATATAGACTGTGTGTCAATCTGTCTCTCATTGATTTCGCTCTTCTGAACACTAGCTCTGGGGTGTTCTTTATGTATTTCTTAATTACGTCATCATTGGTAAGGAGACACCAATGTCGGCTCAAGCATTCTCTTATTTCGGCATGCTGTTTTGAGTACTTCGTAACCATTTTAACTGTATCGTTGTTTCCCTGTTGTTCTTGTACACCTTCTTTCCTATTCCTCCCATAAAGTATCTGTTCCTGTTTTTGCTTCTGATTCCGATTATAGGATTTTTGGAGTGTTTTTCGGCTATAGCCTCTCTCTAGAAGTCGATTTTGTCGTAGTTTCGCCTCCCTTTGGAAATCAACATCCCTGGTACAATTCCGCTTCAATCTCAGGTACTGCCCATAGGGCAGATTCTGCTTTAAGAAATAAGGATGTGCACTAGATGCATGTAGGATCGAGTTCCCTGCCGTCGCCTTTCTGAAGAGAGTTGTCATTAGGTAGTTATCTTCTTTGATTCCAACTTTAGCATCTAGAAAGGCTATTTCTCTTTGGCTATAATTCATGGTAAACTTGAGATTGAAGGCATTGTCTTCCAGAGATGTGATAAATTGCTTCAGATCTTCCTCATTGCCCGTCCAAATTATGAAGACGTCATCGATGTATCGACGCCATATCAAGGTGCTGTCCAGCCATGGTTGAATCCGTTCGTCAGAAAAGAGGGCTCTTTCCCACCCCCCCAGATACAGGTTCGCGTACGATGGAGCACAACAGGTGCCCATCGCCACCCCCTGTATCTGGAGGTTGTGGGTGTCTCTAAATGTAAAGACATTTTTTGTTAACACGTACCTCATAGTTATCTGTCTTTTTGTTACCAAGAAAGTTTTGTATAACTGCCACAAAAAAGAGACATGCTACCTTCTCCTTGTCATTCATCTTCCTGACAAATTCCTCATCATGTACAAGGGCACAAATTTGAGGTCTATCAAAACACACCTGCTTTGATCTTCTCAAAAGCAGGAAAAGCATGTATATGTTAAAAACATTCACCATCAGTACTTAATGCCTTCACAAACAAGAAAATCAAGTAAATCAGATAAATCTCTATGAACCAAAATTACAGAAAAAAATAAAGAATATTGATGTCTGTAAAAATGTTTTACCTAATTGCTCTAAGGTTAGGGTACATGTAAGCCTAGTTCTCAAGCTATCCCTAGTGTAAATATATATGGGTGTCCTTTGCATGAAAACTAGAGCATGTAGAGGAAAACCGATTTCATATTTAAAATCAGAACTGAAAACATACTCAGAATCAGTCAAAATACCATGCAACAGAAAATAAGAAAAAATCTGTCCCCCAGTGTAATCATTACATACTGTATATAGCTAAGTATAGACTGTAATTCTATGGTATAAAAGGTAAACAAGCAACTGGAACATATCTTATATAAATACATAATTACTAATAAAAGAATGCTGAATAATCAAAACATTAGTAGGAGGAATTATGGACTACAAATTGAAATACTGTATTCAGTTTAATGTTTATATATTGGGTAGGCACTCTTGGCACTCCAGCTGCTGTGGAACTCCAACTCCAACTCCAGGCATTGCATGGTCCTAAAAGCCACAGGCAAGACTTCTAAAGACAAGGGCATGATGGGAGCTGGAGTGTCAAGGTTGTCTACCCCTCATATATTAGTCGAGGCAAAATGATAGTGTCTCCTGATAGCCCATCCCCTGATAAGGTATGCACACCCATTCATACACAGGCCAGCTTTCTGATTTGCTGGGAAGCTGGCTCCATGTTTCCTCGCGGCACTGCCGGTCAGAGGAAATCTGGTATTGGGAGAAGTATTGGAGCATTGGGTGAGTATGAGTACTTGCCCAAATACTCGGTATTGGCAACGATAATTATACATGTGCATCCCTACTTCAAGTTATTGCTTCTAAAGGTGGTTCTACAAGCTATTGAATCATAAGGTGTACTTAGTTTTTCACACATGGCTTCTCCATTTTTGCTTTATGTTTGTAAAATAAATAATGACACAATGTAATGCATAATGTGTTGTTGTTCATTTACCTAATTTACCTAACTTTAAGGCTGCTATTATTTTTATTATGTCCTGATACTTAAAACCATAGAATTCATGATTCAAGGGTGTACTTTCTTTTTCACATGACTGCAATTAGCTATGGTTAATTGCAAGGCAAACATGCATTAGTTTAAAAACATCCAGTAATAAAACTTCATTATACCCTGTGCAAAAAATATACATAATCATCTGTAAGATGATTTAATGCTTTATAATGTTGCAAAACAAACAGCCTTTGGGCCCATTAACACCACATGTGGCAACCCTCATTTAATGCACTGCATTAATGCTGGTCACTGCTAGAGCACACAGTAAGCCATTGTTCTCTGTCAACCCACAAAATTGCACATTTGCACGCACAAAACATCAACACTTTTTTTGTGCACATATGCGTGTTATAGTGTAAATGGGCTCTTATGAAAAACAAAATGTATCTTATAAAGAAACATGGAAAACAAAATATATCCTGTAAAAAAAACAAAAACACATAATAGACTACATATATGTGATTATTATTTATAACTGTGAAACTGTTTAAAACTGCATAGAAGAGGTATGTCATTACTCATTAAAGTGTGTGACACCCCATTCATAGTTTAACCCTTGTTTGTAGTGTAAAAATCTAATATATTGCTTTTTTGCATAATTGCCAAAACAAATTCACCCCCTCTTCTCTGCAGCCTTATCAACAGCTTGAATGTTCAGGGTCTGTACAACTCCATTATGACAATTTTTAAAATGCTTTGCCACAATTGTTAAACAATATCTGCTTATATTACACAAATGATCAAATATTTTATCCCCATCACCTATAGTTCTTGTGACATATTAGATTTTGCATGCAGTGCCTGAAATCACATAAATAATCTAGCTACTGTTACGGTTGATGGGCTGCACGTTCGAGTCGAACCTATGTTCGGCTCGAACATAGCATGTTCTAGCGTTCGCCAAGCGCCGAACATTATGGGATGTCTGCGGTCTGTTCGACCGCGG
>NW_017307342.1:235229-256724 GCF_000935625.1 Nanorana parkeri
GTTCCCTAATCTCGAACATGAAGGGAAAAGTAGGCAAATCCTGGAAAGGCTTCAATTCTGAAAAGTATTTCCTCAGTTTCTTCGGTGGAGACGACGACTGCTCCTCCCATCCAATTGCCTCCTTAACCGCCTGCACCAGACCTGGCACCTTGGCAAAATCAAATGTATATGCCGGTTCCTCCGGCCCACTGACCGTATCTTCCGCTGAGGATGAATCAGCCATTTGGCCCGATGGAAGCTCCCCCTCCTCCTACGAGGCACTAGACAATCGCCTTCTTGAAGTTGAAGGCCTGGAGTGGCCGAACTCCCGCATAGTTTGGGAAACGGCCTTCTGAATATAGGAACGCACCTCCTTTGCCTCATGGTGCTTATCCTGCGCTGACTCTTTAAGGCAGTCTCTGCAGAGCCATTTGTTGGGCAGTGCTCTTGCGCTGCATGACCAACAGGTCTGAGTGGAGGACCGCCCTTGAGCTGGGTCTTGGGAGGACTCCCGATCTCTGGAGTAAACGTCCCTTCGGGGAGAAGAATGAGCACGGTGGTGCTTCTTAAATTTATGTTTCTTAGAGGTATGCCTGCTAGGGCGGATAAACTCCTCCTGGCTATGCGCCCCATCGGAGAGTAAAGCAGGATCTTCTTGCAGGCACCTTCCCCTACTCTTTTTTTTTTTTTATTTTGTTCAACAGAAATTCAATGCTCATACCTTTCCATGTTAGAGGTGCTCCCCCTGGTGGGCTCAACAGAAATGACACGAAGATACCAAAGAGAAAAAACCTCGTTCAATAATCTAAACAGGAGACAGAGACGGAGAGAGAGAGAGATCTAACCTGCAGACAATAAACTGACACCCTCGCTCACTCTCCACCACTGCAGAGCAGAAAACTCACCTAATCCAGGCAGTGACACCGAGCAGCCGGAACAGCCAGAACACACGCTGCCTCTACAGTGCCCGGCCCCATTTAAATACGTTGCCAGGCAACAAGGACGCCGCTCGATGCTCCAGCTGCCCGGGAGAAACGGCCCGCCCCCCCTTCCCCGGCCGCCAATCACGGAGCCGCCGGGGATGACGTCACACGCCGTGGGAGGAGCCAGCCCTCGTGCAGCGGCGCCATTGCCGCTCTCCTCACACCGCCGATGCCCTCCGCCGGACACAGGCACATCCACTAGCCCACCAGGTATAAAGGACTAAGCAGCTTTACCCGCCATCATGCTGCCCAGCACCATGGGCGCCCACCATAAGGCAGATTTACTGCCAGACCGGCGGCCATCCGTCCAGGAGAGGCTGAACCCGGACGGGACAATCTCTGACCCTTTAAGCCAGATACTTCCTATTATAATCTGAAAAAAACTCCAGCCTAATCATGGCCGGAGCGAGGACAAAAAAAGAACACTGGTCTATGGTAAGGGGCCCTCTTTTAACTGCTATGAGGGTGGTCCTGTGGGGGGTCAGGAGGGCGGAGCTGACCCATCGTAGGCTGACATGAGGAGGGAGCCAGGAAATATATATAATTGAGGGGGTGTGATATAACGAATAAAGGGAGGATAAGTAACAGAAATATGCAATAAATATAAAATATACACTATAAATATGTAGTAGGGAGTTTTTTGTTTTGACATAATACGGGAGTAAACACCAAAAATAATATACAAAATGTATTAATATGAAACACTAAATATAGAGGTAGAATTGAGGGGGTGTGATGTAACAAATAAAGGGAGGATAAGTAACAGAAATATGCAATAAATATAAAATATACACTATAAATATGTAGTAGGGAGTTTTTTTTTTTTACATAATACGGGAGTAAACATCTAAATAGTATACAAAATTAATTAATATGAAACACTAAATATGGAAGTAGAAAATATCATGATATAAATGGGGAGAGTGAAGAGAGTGGGAAGTTAATTGAAGATTTGGTAAATATAACATGAAGATTGTTCAGGGTAAAATGTAAATGTTAAAATATGGACTAAGTTGTGAAACTAGCAGTGTCTTGAATGTGAGTTGTATGTATGTGGATGTATAATCATGTCATTGTAAATTACATTATTCATTATGTGGTTGTAAATTATTATTATTCTTAATTGTCAAAAAATTAAATAAAGAGGAATAAAAAAAAAAAAAAAGCTGTCATCCATTTACATTTGGATTTATTTATTCTGCATGTGGAGAATTAATTAAGCTGGCACTGACACCTTCACCTTAGCTTGACAATAGCTGCAACAGTTAGCAGAACAAAAAGTTCTGGTGATGGTAGCTTAGGCTGTAACTTACACCATTTGCCATATTAGGTATTACATTAAGATGGTATGGATTAACTTAAGAGGGTGTATGTATCATGCTTTCAGCTATATTCACCTTGCATTTGAGATCATTCAGTCTCTTCACTGGAGCATTTGACCTTCAGTTGAACTCTTTCTGACCTGCAGTTGACCTCCTATTGAGCTGCCTTAAAGCAGTATTAAACTCTCAAAGTTTGTTCAATAATGAATTTAGATTATACAAATAGACATTGCAAAGCAAAATATTATTTTTTTCCCCTAAGAACTTACAGTCATCATGTTTCCAAACAGCTGGCTCTCTCAGCTCGGCTTCTATGAACATTCTGTTGAGTACAAGATCACGGGATGGCACAGTCTCCAGCAACTGTCCATCTACTAGCTTGGAGAAGAGAGAAGGGAGGAGTGCAGTTACTTGCCTTTCTGTATCTGTGTGTTTGTGGGGACTAACACAGCTTACTAGCTCACAAGGGTGGCTCCATAGGACCCTTCAAGGGAAAGGAGCCACTCTAAAACAGGATATCAGGGCCAGCGCTCAGGGGACCAGCTGATTCTGCAGGACACTAAAACTTTTAAACGTCAAGAAACACCTTCCATAAGTTGGCAAACATTTGGCAGCTATCACATTCATCATGTATGCATTTGTAAATTCATAAATCCAGCAAATGTGCAGAGAATGCCAGTGAATGTTCAGTCAGCAAACATAGCATAAAACATTTAATGGCAAGTAATTATACAGGTGAATTTTTATAGATATGTCCCTTATCTGTCCTATCTTGTTAGTCAAAATCAGAATCTTGGAGTGTGTTCTTATTTATTTTTTTTCCGATAGAAAAAATCATACTTACACACCCCTCTCTCTCTCTCTCTCTCTCTGCTTATTAGTAAACAAGAGAAAGCTGAACAAAGCGTATTCCACAAATACAACTGTGTGTAAGTGAACACAAAATAAATTAAATATAAAGCATTAGCTAAAAGCAAATTTCCTTCCTCCATACTATGCCTCATCTTCTATCAGTAATGTATCAACATTCACTCTCATTATTCCAGCATGTTACCAAATGAAGATTAATGTGCGGTATCTCTAACATGTTATTCATTTTGAATGAACAACCAATTAATGTGAAAAAAACATACCTGCACAATTTTTGTAACAGTGCACCACATGGTATTTTAGCTGCAGTGCGTGGTGTGGACAGTTGCCAACTACTTTACTTTACCTGTGCATTGAGGTGTGAATCTGAATGAATGATATTCTAAATAAATAGGGATGATGCTAACCCTGCCTGTATGAAGTTTGTGGTCCCAACACATTTTTGCAGTAATGTGGCCCATCATACTGCACTGCTTGGCGTTTGAATTTAGGTCAGGTGGCTCATGAGGGCAAATAGGGGTTTTGTTAAGTGCCACCCCATCACTAAAAAAGGGTGAATTCCCAGCAGCCATTTGTAAGTGTGTTTTAGAGTAGTTTTGGAAGGGCTGACAGTCTGAGTGGGGAGAGTTAGTTGCTATATAGTGCTATACTTTGCTATATTTCGCTAAATTACTATGGATTGCAGTGTGGAGGGCTGCATATTTCTTGATCGACCCAATCACCTTTCCATGTGTTCTCAGTTCAGCAAATCAACAGTTTTATTGTTTTGTATTGCTGTTATGCTACATTTACCCTATTTTTTCTGCTGGGTTCAGCCTGGTTCACACCTACGTGTTCCGTGAACACCCTCTCTAGCACGCGTTTGCAGAAATGCGCACAAACACACAACATGCTTGTGGTGCCATTTATTCTTAATGGCACTCCCAATGCAGCCAGCAAAAAACGCATTTTTGCTTCGTTTTTGCGAACGTCTACTTCATGACCTTTTTTTGGCGACTTTGTAGCATGTATATGAACTCATTGAAATCAATGAGGATGTGCAGAAAATGCGGCACGCAAATGTAGGAAAACACTTTGCAAACTGGAAATTAGGTTGGGGTTTAGTGTTATCCCTTTCCACTGCCACAACAAATTCAGGCAGGCCTAAAGTGAGAGTATTGAATGCAGAGGTAGTAGGAGTGAGGTGGTTCTGCAGGACAAAGCAGTGGTGGGGCCACACCATTTAGAGGCAGAGCACATGTATCTTGTCCATTTCAGATTTACTATCCTATACAGCCGTAGCATGTGTATGAGGTAGTAGAGTGTCTGGAAAAGTCTTGCTCTTCTTGTGCCCTCTTATTTCTCCTTCTCCTCTTTTGTTAATTCCGCCATAGACCCACAAACTGTCAGCAGAATTATTTGATCACATGATCACTGACTTGCTGCAGGAGGGTGATCTTGGTCATGTGCAAGCATTCCTCCTTTCAGATATTGAGAATGAGGAAGATAGCACCATGGACATATGCTCAAATGCCCCCAGAATTTGGGTAATGAGAATAGGTCACCTTCAATGGTGACTTCTCTTAAAATAATGTCTGCTCTGACTTTTTTTTTGTCACAATGAAGTTGTAGCATATTTGCACCCTAAAAACACCTAACGTGAGGGGGAATAGTAGCAATTGAGACAGGTTGTCTGACATGCCCAATCAGCTATACCCCAAGATAGACTTTAATGTAAACTTTATGGTAAAATATATAATAGTAAGATTAGATATTATACTTCACATATTTTAAAATTGTACATTGAATCCCCACACAAAAGAAAACCTGGCTTTATTATAAATGGAAACTTTTGTTATTATACCAGGACTTGTAAAAATAAATCAACTTCTACCATTGAGTTTTGTATACTTTAATAGAACATATTTTACTTTAATCATACATCATATTCTATATTCCAGTAAATACATTATATTGACATTACTGGGGGGAGCACATATCCAATTTTCGTAGTTCAAAAAATATTAAATTTGCATTTGTTTCTAATTTTAATTGCTGCATTATTTCTACTTGCTGATAGGAGGAGACATCACACCATTTTCTTACCTTAGGTGCCTAGTTATGATGCAGGATACAAAAGGTTAAAGACCATGAATGCTTATCATTGATAATAGCTGTAATCTAACAAACGTTAACATACAACTTGTATCTTGTGTTTCACCGACACTAAAGAAAGGCACATAATCAAGATGTTAAAACCCTGTTTTCCTCAATGACATCATCATGTATTATGAGACTAATTAGGTGAATGTGTTCAGAAGAAGCAACTGACGTTAATCAGTGGTCTGGAGAGGAGATTTCAGAGACACTTCAACATTTTGTAAAGAAAAAAAAGTAGATTTGTGAGAGGTTCATCGAATCCAGTGTTAACCCTGTACTTAACACCATTGTAGTCTATAAGCGATTCTAAACTCTTGTCATTTTCCAGGCAAATGAGGAAAGCTACTGTCAATAAAGGACATGGGAAGCTGGGCACTACTATAGTCAACATGTACCAATGCAAAAAAAAAAAAGAATTAAGAGAGGCACAGTACAACAGACAGTTTACGGAATAGTGTGACAGGCTCAGTGACAGCATAAACTGGCAGTGCATATTTGGCTGTGGAACTGATTTTGTTTTATAATTTTCTTATCTTACATACAGCAGCAACACCCAAACATGATTTATTTGAGTTTTAATGTAGTATTTCAAAAAATAAAAAATGGTGTAAGCTTTCCCTACATATTCTAGTTAGACCCTTATCCAGACAAGCAGCTGGGTGTCCAGGAAAGGGAAAGCAGTGAGTGTGCACCCCCCTTCCTCCTGTACAAGACCAGGCAACCTGATTTTCAACAGTGGCGGGGTACCTTGCAGGGGTGGATCAGAAAAGCCCACCTGCAAATTATTCCAGTCTAAATTTTGGGGGACTAGGGCCTTTTCCCCGCTTCTCAAGTGCCCTTGCAAAGCATTATAATTACAAAGAAATCAGGTGGGTAAATTCCCACATTTCCTCGAACCCATGGCAGACACAACCCCAACCTCATCCCTACTCCTAAGCAAGTTAAAACCAAAATGACCTATTCAGACAAAAAGCTGTTCTGTCCAGCCACCACTGGTATGTGCAATTCACAACAAATAATCTGTGAAAGAGTAGAGCATATCATCTTGTTAAAAGCATCTTTCTATACAGTTTTCCTTAATGCTGCCCCTTCTTATACTAGTCAAGGGTTCACTAGTACCACGTTTAGGGATCAGTAAACCAAATTCAGTTCACAGGAGGTTCGGCAAACCCAGCAAAAAGCTGGATGTTGATATTTGTCTGGCCTTTTCGAAGGCCAGTTTGCAAACTTATGTTAAAAAGAATCTTGGGTAGCGGGGCATTGCCATGAAGTTCATGTACTAATGCAAAAAAAAAAAGCCAGTGGGGAGAGGGTCTTTTAATAAAGTTTAAAGGGCAACATTAAACATACACAAATCCCATAAACAACATGTTTTGGGGATGCCTTAAACCTGCATGTTAAGTTTTGAAGCAGTACAATATTGATCCATTAAAAATAACATTGTAAACAGTGGCCAGAAAATTATCATTTAGTGGCAGTAGCACTACCGCCACTAAATGACATATCCCATCAGCTTCCGTTTGTATATAAACCAGGGGAACAGTCATTTAGCAGCAGTTGCACCACTACCATTAAAGGGCAGATCCCTGCCAGCTTGTTTGTCATTATTTGGCAAATTACATCACCCAGAATCTCTGGCCCATTTGTTGACATACAGATGCTGGCTGGGAAAAGGGCTGCAAGGGCGGGAACAGTAGTATTAATGGGAGATTTTAACTATCCTGGCATTGACTGGCATAATGGCACAGCTGGAACAGTAAAAGGGCGGACATTTATTAACGTATTGCATGGCAATTTTATGATACAGTTTGTAGAAGCCCCAACTAGAAATTATGCTCTGCTAGATCTGGTAATCTCAAACAATGCCGAGCTTATTACAAATATTCATATAAAAGAACATCTGTGTAGCAGTGACCATAATATGATTTAATTTAACTTAAGTTGCAAACAACATGCACACAGGGCCGGCGCTACCACATAGGCAACACAAGCGGCCGCTTAAGGGTGCTGGTGGGGGAGGGTCAAAAAACAGCGTCTCCCTCCCATACACAGCAGCAGCACAAATGACGGGACTCTGATCTTTAGTTTCCTATAGTCAGAGCCCTGCCCACAGCTCCCTCTGCTCTCCCTATCTCTGAACTTGCTGTTCCTGTACCTGCACGGTCCCGGCCGAGATATTAACATATGAATGTGCCACAGTAATTTGCATATCAATAAGACATGTCCCATTCATATGTAAATCTCCCCCCCCCGCTAAGAAGGCAGGGTTACTTTTAACCCTGCCGCTCTGCTCACCACAGAGGCGGCCAGTGAGAGACTCCGCGGCGGAGCGAGGTAGGTGCGGGGAGGATGGAGGGGGGACAAACAAGCGGCTTCACACTACATTTAGCCTTGCTTTCCCAACGCAGGGCTAAATGTAGAAAATAACTTACCGCCCAGCACCCGGAACTGCATGTTCTGGGCGTCGGGGGATTCAACTTTGCTGCCGCCCCTCCGCTCCCTGCCGCCCCGGGGAATCCGGGCCTGTGTATGATGTATATCTTCGTTACATTGGCAGTCATTGTGAATACTTTCGTTACATTGGCGGTCAGTGTGAATACTTTTGTTACATTTGTAGACAGGGCGAATACTTTCGTTACATTGGCGGTCAGTGTGAAAACTAATTGGTTTGACCTGTAACATGGATATCACAGATCTCCTATTAGTTTTGGAGGGTGCCGGGGGGCAGAAAAATGCACCTTCGCCTGTGTAGGCAAAAATCCTTGCACCGGCCCTGCATGCACATACTGGAAAAATAAAAACATATAACTTCAGGAGAGCACATTTTCCCAAGCTGAGGGCTGCTCTTGAAGACCTAGAGTGGGAGGGAATATTTTCATTCAAAAACACAGAGCAAAAATGGGAATGTTTCAAAACAATTGTTTGTAACCATACGGCAAAATATATTCCAGTAAGCAATACGTTTAAAAGACTAAAAGTAAAACCCATGTGGCTCACGTTCAATGTTAAAAAAGCCATAAAGAATAAGAAAAGGGCGTTTAAAAAACATAAAAATGAAGGAACACTGTTGTCATTTGAAAGCTACAAAGAATATAACAAAATATGTAAAAAGGAAATAAAGCTTGCAAAGATTCAAAACGAACGACAGGTTACAAAAGGTTGCAAGATTAACCCCCAAAAAATCTTTAAATATATTAACAGTAAAAAAATCAGGCCTGAGCATGTAGGCCCCTTTAGTGCCCATTCACACTGAGCGTTTAATCGCGCGATTTCGCACATATTTGCTGTGCAATATCACGAGAAGACGACGTCCAATGATTTTCAATGGCGCTGTTCTATTCTAAAGGCTCAATGCCGCGTTTCGCTTGTCGCTGTCGCGCGCCGCTTGTGCGGGACCCTTTTTCCCGCGGATGTCGCGCGATTGTTCTATGTTTGCATGCAGCCCGGCTGTGAAGGTCACGCGATCATCGCCGAAACGTCGCCCGAACAGTTGCGCTATCACGGCCGCGCGGAGCCGCTCGAGGTAAGTGTCGCTCAGTGTGAGTGGGGCCTAAAAGATAACTCAGAGCTGGTAATGCCGTCCCCCGTCAATTATGTCTTTCCTTTACATCGCAGTATGACATAATTGATGGTGGATTTACATGACCTGGCAACATGAAGACCTGCCACAGCTCACAATGTTCACCCACCATTGTTCCAGTTGGTCTGTTTACAAGCATCAGCGGGCTGAGTAACTGTCATTTTGTAGTGATAATGCTACCGACTCAGAACAACAGACTTCCGGCTAATTTTTGCTTACCAAATGTGGCTAGTTTGTTCACCAAACTGCAAACTGACTGGCTTTGGGTCAAACACATGTTCAACTCGGACCTGAAACTCTTTCCTAGCCATTTGTCAATTATAGCCCTACTTTTGACCCACAGAATGAAAACTGGGTAAAAGGTAATGTACCTTTATAATATTGACTATATACAATTAAGTCTGAAGTTTGTATCCTAATACAGATTGTAACTTCTACTTATAGTTATATGCTAGGCAGTGATAATGAAATACATGAATTGGATTGAATTTGTTTAGGCTAATGCTGTTTTACTATGATAGAGGAATATTAGGAGGTGAAGTTGAATGGTTCCAGGCAATACCAGGTACAAAGGTCTCTGTCATTAAGAGGCAAGACTAAATAAACATGCTGCAATATGATCACTTTATTGCTTTGTGTTCAATTTAGGTTCGTTTATTGCCCTGCTAATGAAGGTAGGATTAGTAATGTAAGAGCGTAGAGCATATAAAAAAAGCCTGCAAATCAAACTTTTTGTCAGCATATTCTGTAGATATATATGTAAACATATTTCAAATGCATTATTTAATTAAAAAATAGTTGAAATAATGCTTCAGACCTCAATTATACTTTGGCTGTTCATTAGCAAAACATTTCTTGAACATCCCAACCATACATAATCTGGCGCACAATGTTTAAGCATTCAGAAGACTGTAAACAATGTATCAGTTGTGTTGTTTGCGTTTCTACCAAGAACGTGAATTTACTGGGATTAGCAAAAAAAAGATATTTCACTATACGGTCAATTTAGTTATAAACAGACCTAGCGGCTTATTTACAAAGATATTAAATGTAACCGTTTTCCCAGAATGTTTATTTCGAAGGCTAATGGCAATTTCTAACAGTGTATAAAATTGTAGTTGTGATATTGATTATGCTAATTTTTGGCAAGTTTCAGGATGCGTTATGCTACCCATTGTAAAGTATACTTCATTGTATTTTTAAAGATACAAAGTGTAATTTTCTCAGGTCATAACTGTAAGATTTCTTTGAAAACGTTTGTGATTCTGAGCACTGAAAAATCAGTAGATTTCAATGGCACCTGCTTTTTCAGATAAACCTTGAAGCCCAACTGTAGAATAAATGTCACCCTCCCCCGTCCTCCAACCCTCCCTCCCATGTCCCACTATCTACTCACTATCTAAAAGCCCTTTTTTACTTACCTTAAGCAGTGGTCTCTTGCAGCCCTTACTTTCTGTCCCACTAACAGGGTTTTGCTGGACAACATGGGTGGTTTATATACAAGACCCAAATGTGTACAGAACTGGAATCAAGCTTGATTGTAGTAGCAATTAACTGTTACATAGTTACATAGGGGTCTATTCACTAAGCTGCCGTAGGCAGCCGAGTGACTAACTGACCCCAAGCAAAGTGAGCCAAACGCTGTTCGGCTATTCACTTCAGGCTGGTACGGCTGATTCCAGCCGTATATCGGCTAAAATCAGCCGTACATCGGGTGGCTTCGCGTGGCTTCGGGTCGGCTGAACATGCTGAGCATCTTCGGCTGACCCGAAGTGCAGAAAGAGTTCGACTCAGCCGATCCAACATTTTGCTGTTCAGTCTATTCTCATAGATGCCGAACAGCAGTGAGTAATTTGAGTAAATAGAGTAAATTCGGCTCGGCTGTTCTCGGCTACACTTTGGTGAACCTGACCCCAGATCTCAGGGAATATATTTTTTTAAATATTGCAGGCTTTTTTTTTTACAATTCTGTACACATTTAGTGAAGTGAGAAACATATTTCTCAAGCATACTCTTTAAAACAAGTAACCTTGAATTTGGTAGTGTGCCTTGCCTTGTTTTGTGCTTTAGCCCACGATTTCTGGATATGATTATATCTAATAAAGAGCTGTGCAAGTTTAACAGTCCAATAGATAAGATAGACAAACCCAGAGTGTTATCTGTGAAGAATGATAAAAGTGTTAACTTTATTAAGTATATACAATATTACAAAACAATTTGTATTGTAGCATGTTTGAAGTAGGAACTCAAGATCTATCTGTATTTTCTATTGTATGAACTATTTATGCCATGTTAAATCATATATAAATACAATACCAAAAATTAAATATATAGCAGTTTACCATTCCTTAGATGTGGTAGCTGCATCAGTCTCCTTGTTAAAGGTTATTGTCACCTGTTGCCAACAACACAATTCCTATCATAGGGTGACAACACTCACTCACCCTACTATATTTAATAAAGAAGCAGCATTGCCACTCTAGGCAGCTCTCTTCATTTGGACTACAAACACATTCCCTTCTCCCCATCTCCATTACATAGGGAGGAGAGAATGTGTAGTTCACGGATGATAGCTTGCTGTAAAGTGGCATGGATGCTAACTCATCTGCTGATGGCCCCTGTTGTCTTCTTCTGGTTCTCTGCAGGGCTGAGGTCTTTCATGCAAGGTTGTGTTTCAATTGCTGGGCAATGGCACACAGTGCAGGTCGCTCAGCTCCTCTCAGTGCCTAGTCACTTTTCAGTTGCTGGGCAATGAAATGCCCCCGAGTTCTAGGATTTGTCCTTGGAGCAGGAGGCGCCATATTTAAAACTCATCAACCTTGGCCTCTGTGCTTGTGATGGCGTTTCTGCCCCCAGATCTATTTCTTTATCCCTGTTACTGGCCTTTTCTGTGTTCATGAACTTCACCTACTGTCTGCCTCCTGCCCCGACCTGCTTTCATATTACACCTCCTGGCTAGTGTGCTCCTCAAGTGTGATAATAATGAGGTTTGACGATTGGGCAATTTGTACCAAAAACAGTGACACCTTCATTTCTCAAAAATGTGCAAGTCGATAATAAAAACAGTGAGATTAAAATCTTATGTTTGTAGTGGCCAGGCAGAGAACTGGCACATTTCATATAATCCCCACTAAATCAATCAACTCAAGACAAATCAGGTTGAATCAAGCAGATCAGGTTGAATAAACAGTACTTTGTTTAGGGTCTGTGAAGCTTCAGCAGACACTTAAATAAGCCCTGTTGTAGAATTGCCCTGTCATATAAGCAGTGTTTACGAAACTGGGGGGGGGGCGTGCCCTGGGTGCTACATCAGGAGGGGAACCACTGGCAAGTCCAGTGGCGGACCCAGGGGGAAACTACTTAAAAAAAGAAGGCACCGGTGCAGCGGCAATTGCTCACACAGTTTTCCCCTCTCGTCCACTCTGTAGCTGCAGCAGCTGAGGGGGAGAAGAAGCGGTTCTGCTGCCTTTGTAAGTGCCCACTATACTGATCGGGCTCCTCTTTGGACCTGCACCTCCCTCCATCCACTTCAGCTGCTATAGGCTAGGAGGGAGACTGCAGAACTACCATGGGCCAGCTGTATATTTCTGGAGTGTGGGACCTAAAGTGAGGTAACAAGGAGGCTGCTGGGGACTTCACCTTCGTACATGCAGGAAACATCACTGCTCCCCCAACCCCACCACCACCGGAGAGGAGGAGGACATGAGGGCAGTGCACCTGAATTAGATCAACTGTGTGCACTGTAAGTCTTTGTTCTTTCCGCGTTATACCTCTGCGTTATTGCTGACCGCTGCACTTTGCTTTACACCGCTAAAGTCTTCACTCTACGTTACACCACTGACCTCTGCACTCTGCGTTACACCGCTGACTCCTGCACTCTGCGTTACACCACTGACATCTGCACTCTGCATCACACCCTGACCTCTGCACACTGCGTTACACCCCTGACCTCTGCACTCTGCTTTAAACCACAGACCTCTTTACTCTGCAATACACAGCTGACCTCTGCACTTTGTGTTTCACTGCTGATCTCTGCACTGTGCATTAGACCGCTGACCTCTGCATTGTGCATTACACTGCTGAGCTCTGCACTCTGCGTTACACTACCGACCTATGACCTCTGCATTACATTAGTGACTTCTGCACTCAGGCTGCCACCCCAGAGCACAGTGTATGAAACGTTATATTATTATTATGAAGTGCTGTATAATGTATTGCTAGGATTTGTAGTCCTCTATGGATGGTGGTATTCTGCATTGCAGTATAATGCATTGCTGGGATTTGTAGTCCTCTATAGATGGTGGTATTCTGCATTGCTGTAGGTCGACTTGCTTTAAGGGAAGGTGGCTGGTATAGGTGAAGTTACATTAGCTTGCCATTTACTCTGTTTGATGCATCTGCATCTGAGCCTCATATTATTATAAGTCACGCTGTCAGCAAATAAATCCTGCTCCTACACAACTATTTGCTTGTGAACTTGAAGAATTGACCCTTTGGGTTTAAGACCTGTCCACCATGTGGTATCATACCATGAACAGGTCCCACAGTGATCACAGGTGGAACCAGAACTCAAGCTCCATCTCCCAGATAATTTTTCTGTGGACTGGAGAATGTGACGTAGGATGGCCCTCACTAAGAAAAGATGTACCTGTACATTCAACCTTTTGAAACTTGTGCCAGGTCTAAATTCCTTGAGAACCACTTGCTCATGTCACTTCCTTTTCCCAATTGTCTGTGGACACACTTCCCCTTGGTTTTTATTTTCAACCTCCCTCATTTTCTCGGTTACACAGCCATTTGGTTTACTGTGTATTGCTACAGAAAAATGGCACATTTTGTGGCTTTACCTAAGATACCCTCAGCTAATCAGCTAGCAGTTCCTTTATAATAGTGGATCTCTTTACGTCTTAAAGTACCAAAAAACCTAGATTAGTCTGAGAAAGTGCAACTTTCCTGAACCCTGGATATTGATTCCAAAGGAGACAGTTAGCTACATTTCCAAAGTTGCCATCTGCAAGTGCTCAGAATTTAATATGTTTGTAGAATGTTGGTTTCTCTGTGAGTTTTTCTGCCAGGCTGTGTTTTTTTTCCCCCTTGTTCGCTGGTCTATGCTGTGGGTAATCTGTGATGTTTATTAATTCAGCCACTCACCAAGAAGCTGAAGTAGCATCTTTAGAACAGTAACAAAATCTAAGCTGTATGATTTCAACATCTTTTATTGGGCCCATTGGTCCTAGTGAGCCTGCCCATATGTCCTTTTGGCTTTTTTATATTAGCTCTATTCCTGGCCCAGGCGGTGATCAAAGACATTTTCCAGGATACTTGAAAATTCCAATACAAACAATGTTCCTATGTTTTCTTTTCTATCTTTTTAGTGCGCGCGAAACAAGTAAGAATTCTCACAACTCAGCAGCATTAGTTGTGGCAGGTAGTTGACTCATGGCCATGCAACTGTCATTGTTATGTATGAAAATATACTGTCTGCATTGAGCCTTGGACAGATATTTTCTTAATTACACTAGCCCCATTTACAATGGGGGATCAAAACTCAGATTTCCCTTATTTTGCAAGATTCAACCAGCTATCATGGTAAAGAGATAAAACCCAAACACGATCCCCTTCTGTGCCTCCATACTGGCCCATAAGCATGCTTATTATGGCTATGGACAAATATAGAGGAGCTGAAAGGGGAGAGGGTAGGCTCCGACATTACATACATGACAGCACACAGTGCATTTCCCTATACTTGGTTTCTTCAGGGATTTTACAAGGAGTGGTAAAATGCAATGGAAATACCTATTCAATTGATTTATTGAGCTGTGTTCCTTATGCTACTGTGAATGTGATATTTTATCATTCTATTATTATACGCTATTTCAAAAGATATAATATGGCACTAGATGTTCATCTCCTGCTTTTGTCATCTTCAGTAGGATTGTAGATATGGTTTAGACCAGCGGTCGCCAACCTTTCAGATCTCATGGGCCACTAAATTCATAATTTTAAATCCCGCGGACCACTAATATGAATAAAAAAATATATATATACATATATATATATTTTCATATTATTTTTCTATATCCCGCAGCCTGCTCAGTCTAGGTACTGACGAGATGCCCCGCTTCCTGCAGAGCCCGCACTGTACTGAGAGCCGCGCATTCCTTGTGACAGCCGCTGCTTGAGTCAGTGAGAGGCAGCCGCTGTGCCGCTTCAATGACGGGCAAGCCTGCACGGCATCAGGGGGGCCCGGGGACTACCAAAATTTTCTCGTGGACCACAGGTTGGCGACCGCTGGTTTAGACAGAGGATGGCATTTTTTTAAAGGATGTGTACCTATAAGTTAAAGCACAGGATTCCCTCCCTTCCTTACCAAAGAAAAAGTACAAATAGATGCAATAGTACAAATGCTCTGCACACTCTGAAAGCAAAGTGCATAATGAGTTCCCAGACTGCCATGATATGTAGCCAATGATCATGGTCACCAGCTCTACTTCTCCATCATTCTTTCTTCTTTCATAGATGCCTTTTCTACATAGTATGTAGTAGTTTTGATGTTAGACATGCAGGTATCCTTTAGTATGTATTATTGCATCAATATAATCATTGATTATTTTTCCTTTTTATTTAAGTGCAGACAATATTTTACAATAAGAGTTCTGTGCATTAAAAACGGTGACAGTCATACCTGCTGATTACTTGTTTGCTATACAGCTGGCCAAAATGTGGTAGTTGCAAGAAACAATGATTTTCAGGTAAACCTGTACTCATTTAAAATACACTATATTTTGAAATAAGTCTGCCTTCACTACATAAATCTAACAGGTCGACATTAAAAAGTTTAAAAATAAATATCTTTTTCCTAATTTTAGAACTTCAGTGTTGATTTCTGCGATGATGAAGCCTATCTATATGTGAGACTTTGTGGATTTACAAAGCTTTTGTGTAAACATGTTGATCTTTACAACGTTAATGATAAAATTGAGATAAGTACAACTTTATTAGGTGAAATATCATTACAGGGTATCCTTTAAGCTTGCCTACTAAGAAAAAAAAAAATGACAAACAACATTATGATAAGAATATTCGCTGAGCATTCCAAGACTATCAGAAGAATTGCCTCAAAGTACCATAAAAAAAGGAGGTAAAGGTAGAAAGTAGCACGCAGAAGCATTTTCAAGGCTCCACCTTCAGCACAGAATTCATTTCAGAGAAATGTCTTTTAAAGATTACTAAGAGAACAAAGTAGAGGGTATTACTTGAGGTCTCTGGGTGTCCTAACTGGCAATGAAACATTCTAATTCCGTAATGGACATGGAAATGGCCAACTATAGTGATGTCTTAGACCCAACTTACACCTGTCTGGAATTTGAGAATATGCAGCTTATATATACTGGAAGTGGTGAGTTATTGTTATTATTTTTATTCTTACGACATATGACATGCGACCAAACTGAAAATTGATATTAATAATTAAGCTGTGAAGATGAGAGCTTTTGGCTATTGTTGATCATTATTTTATTTTCTACCTCTTTAATATACTTTGATTTACATCTATTACTAGACTAATCCAGGCACATTTCATATATATTTAATATATAAAATGGAATGAAAAATGTATTAAAACTGACCTTATGTGAGAAGTTGTGATTTTAGGACACATATAGACTTGGAATAAGAAATGCTCATACTAAAAGTAATTATGCCAGGCCTGGGCCAAATGTTTTCTGTAGAAGTAGTTGCCTACTAATCAGAATGTGAAATTAGAAGCCGTCATAAAAGAAAACCTGCAGTTATAGTACTATTTCTGTGCCAGATATATAGGGACAGTTGTATCAAATAGGTGACTTGCAAGGGGAATGCATATTAAGAAATATTCTTCCTATTATTTATTTGCTCTTCTCATACTTTGTCTTTATCCTCGTCAAGGTAATTAAACTAGTAATACAGCAATATGAAGCGTTCAATAGATAATGTATACTAGAGCTCCTTTCTTTATGATAGAGCAGGTCAGCTGATAAAGGGGAATGGAGTTATCACCACCTCTGTTAATAATACATTTTCTGAGATGAAACAAGTTCTGAAATAATCAGTTTGCCTACAAGATCAGTGCTAGACATGTTTACACTTGTGTTTTGTCCTGTATAATGATACCTTACATATTTACCCATTCTTTTTACTATTACAGGCGACTCAACTGATGTATTGTACAAACCATAAAGTGTATATAAACTGTAACAATACAAATAAACTTTTTTTTTCTTCCCCTTTGGGCCTTTAAATATACCATTAAAAGTGTTTGTTTTTTTATATTTGTTTATTAAGGAAAAAATACCTGTTAATACTGTTAGAAATCCATTAAGTTTTTAACTTCCTGTAGCGAGCTGCTAATGCTGCACTGAAATCTGAAATATTGATATCATCACTGTGGACTTCTGAACATCCCCATGTTCTGGAATGGGGAGTAGTTCTGTCATAGTTTCTGCCCTAGGGAGACAATGCTACTAATGCAGTACAGTGAGTGAGCGTTGTCATACTAGGATCTTCTACCTGGAGTTCTGTTTAGTAGTGTTATTTGAGATGTATCTAAACCCACAAGAACAATGTATAATTTGCAGCTTACCAGCTCTTCTATGTGGTGGCTGCATTCATTTTACTTCTTTTCAGCCTTGTATTCCTTTTTTATCTGGTGATCCTGCCTGTAACATACTTCCTGTCCAAGGGTGACAACACTGCAAATAAAGTACAGTGAGTGAGCGTTGTCACTTTCGACAGGAAGTGTGTTACTAAAATTCAAGCTGTGAAAGTGAATTTGACTTGATATAGACTCTTGCAGTCTACTTTGCAGTATGTACATCAAAGCAGACAGATGTAGTGGTAACAAGCAGCACAAGGAGCCAGTCATTTGAACTGCAGTGAAAGGAGCATGCTGATAAGAGGAGAAATCAGAGTGACAGAGATATAAGCTTACCAGTCTACTGCTTCTCATGTCACTGTCTTTCACAGGTTTAGGAGGGGACCTGTAAGTGAAAGTGATACTGCAGCAAAGAAAGATCAGACCCTTCCTCTGCTAGACAGGGCTGCCCTGTGTGGAAGAGCTGTGTAAATCTCTGGACTGAATGACAAAAAATACAAATCCTTTGGTGGGTCAAACAGACCGTAGAGTTTAGTACTTCTGCCTTGCAGCACTAAGTGCCCCTGGTTCAAATCCTGGTCAGGACACTATCTGCAAGATGTTTGCATGTTTTCTCCAGGGTACTCCGGTGCCCCCCACACTCCAAAGACATGCTGGTAGGTTAATTGGCTCTCCTGTCTAAATTGGCCCTGTATACATGTGCAATAGGGACCTTAGAGTGTAAGCTCCTTGAGGACAGGGACTAATGTGAATGTGCAGTATGTAAAGTGCTACGTAAATTGTCAGTGCTATATAAATAACAGTAATAAATAACACTGGGACATTTAAGTCATGCTTTTAATCCATTAAACCTTGCAGCAAAGTAAATCCTATTCATGCAAAATTTTTGACTGAGCCTCTACCCTTTTAGAGTTTGATTATGTTAGGTGCTCCTGAAAAACTGACCACTGAATGATAAGCATAATTGGTTGCATAATAGGGGGAATATTTGCGACTAGTATGTTGATGTTCATGTAGTTGCTACGATGCAATTTTCCACCAAGTTGTAAATAAAGGTACTAGTGTGTGTGAAAATACACAACATGTAGCATCTTAACAGGGAAATGTCATTGTTGTTGTATCGTTGTAGATCATATGCATTTTATCAGTAAACTCTATGATTGGCTCAGACATAAATGCCCATTTTTTTTAAATCTGCTTCACCTTTTAATTTCATTACATACATAGAGGCTGATTTGGGTCATTTTGATTGTTGCCCAGCGAAGTTACATCCATTCAACGTTCAGTCTGATTCAGGGAAATTTTCTATGTTTCTGTAAATAGCCGTTGGCTTCTTGATGTTGGCTCAGGTGGCATCTCATTAGGGGGCAGCCACAGCATCCCAGGTTTCTAAGAGCTCTTAGCAAGGTGTGACGTTCCATCTGGCTTTCCGCCCAGCTCATAGACATCACCAGTTGAACAGAACTCTCTGGCTGGCATCCCACCAAGCTCCTGGCAACCAGTAACATCAGAGCCACTGACATCACACCCCCCCCTACCCCCTGGAAAAACCATTAGCTGATAGCACCACCTTCCCAACTCCTCAGCACCCCATCGGAATGACCACTAGCTGATAGCACCCCCCTTCACCAGCAACGATTAGTGTAGGGACAGCTCTGGATATGTGTTAGGTATATTGCTCACTACCAAGCGCAACATAATTGCTCACATTAGCCCTGGATATGTGTTAGGTATATGCTTTCTTTCTTCCAGTAGAAGTAGTAGGATAGGAAAATATAGTAATATTTACTATAAAAGCTAGGAGGACATTTTCCATAGACTTTCCTTGTATTGCACATTATTGTTAAAGGAAGGTTTTTAACTGATGTACAAAGCTATTGCTCAGATATTTCCTGCACATAATGATTGATTTGTACTACTTCAATGGTTTACTACATTTTACAGCATAAAATATATATTTTTAATTACTCAATATTTTTAAGATATCAGGAACATTTTATTGTTCAATAAAAAAAGTAAACCGCAGAAGGTTTATGTTATAAATAATAGGTAAGCTGTAGAATTTTTTTGAGAAAAAGGTTTTTTTTTTTGGCAGTAGATTTAATTGTTTTCCATATTGCCTCAGAAAGGTCAAAGCTTTATCAGCTGTTATGAGAACATAGTTAAATGACTTGGGGTGTGAATAGTTTTCCCTTAAACTGTGAGAACAAGATACCCAAAATAATCCAACTTGCTAATGAGTTCTTCAGCTGCTTTAGTTAAGTTTAGTTTGGTTTGGTTTGGTTTGGTTTAGTGGATCATCATCTAGATTAATTCAATTTGGGTATTTATGTGAAATTGTAAATTTACAGTATAAATCGGGGTGGTGGCTAAACTGGACCACTAAAACACACACTTCAGCCATGTATCTATGAATCCATAATGCAGTTAGTATATTATGTTTCAGGGATTACAGATTGCTTTTAAGAAGATAAGAAAAAAAAACCCTTTTTAATGTCGCAAAGATAAAAAAAAATATTGAAAATATAAAAAGAAAAATATAAAAACGCTTTACCTTTAACTGATCAACTGTTCCAGTCAATGTGAAAAGGTGATGACATCTGTGGTCAAAGTTATTACTATTTGTCATGTATGTTAGATTTTTTTAAATTCAGGTTTAAACAGTTCTTGACATACAGTACAATAGATATGCTGCATATATCTCACTGATATGCTAGTATAAACTTGTTCACTGCAGTAATATTTGGCCATGTTGTTTATGGCCGAGGTCCGTGCAAATTCTCTTTTCTTACTGCATACCAAAAAAACACGTTAAAGTACTTCCTAAGCCTCCCGAGGACCCTATGTGTACTTGACAATCCTCACAGCAAAAACAGAAGAATATGCGGATTTTTGGTAGATGGTGACATTGCTGCAGGCCCTGCAATAGAGTCATTAGCAGTAGCCAATAGAGCACCATAATGTTTGCTACTGGGGCAACTTGTGATAGCTGCCAACACTACCAAAGAAACTATGGGGGACATTTTTTCCTGAAAAAAAAAATCAAAATATGGAGTGCTTCATGAGGTGCTACAATTTGTGGGTGTTCCCACAAGGTAACAAAGACCTTAAAGAGACTATCACCAATCTTAACATTGTGGGTGAAAGCACAGAAAAATCAAGTAATTCAATGCTTACTTGGAGTGTTTTTCATTTCCATATACACATTTTAGCCAGTCTTCTACCAGCTGTTTTTGCATTTATTTCACACTTGTTAAAATGCACATTTCAGGCCTGAAGATTAGTTACACAAATAAACAAACATTATCAGGGTTATTCACAAAGCTACTGAAGGCAGCCGAGTGAATAACCAAGCCAAAGTGAACAAAACCGAACAATCTTCGGCTATTCACTCCGGCTCAGTACTGATTTCAGCCGTACATCAGCTGCCTTCGGTCAGCCGAACATGCTCTGCATGTTCGGCTGAGCTGAAGTGCAGAGGTACTTCGACTCAGCTGAGCCAACATCTGTATTGGCTGTGCCAGAGCTCCAGCAGCTCACTCGCTGCCATTTGCCCCTATTCTCGGATCGGCGGATTCGGATCGGCTATCGGTGGATTCGGATCGGCTATTCTGCTCGGTACCTCCGAGGTGTTACCGAGCAGAATAGAAAAGAAGTGAAATGAATGGAGAAAAAAAAGAGTTGAAAAAATAATTAAACCATTTAAATAAATAGGACAATTAAAATATATATTTTAATGAAATAAACATAATAATAAAAAAATTGGGCGGAGCTAGCAGTGACAGCTGAGTCTTCTAGCAGGTCCCAGCCAATGAATAACAACTGGGCCACTCGGCCGCCTTCGGCTGCTGTACGGGCTGTTGTGAATAGCTCGTACAGCAGCCCTTCGGTTTGACTGAACCAAAGGGCAGAGGCGGGCGAAGAGAACCGAAGGATCACCCGAAGCTACGGCTGTATCCTTTGGCTCCATAGTGAATAACCTCCTATATA
>NW_017307342.1:257088-266244 GCF_000935625.1 Nanorana parkeri
AGAATAAAATAGTGGTAGTTAAATTTTTTATGTCACATGATATTAACGCACATGTTTATCAAACCCATATTTTAAGTACACAAACACAATATGTAAATATATATATAGATATATATATATACACATATATATATATATCTATATATACAGAATATACAGTATATATATACTGTATATATACACCTGAAGTTCAGGCATTGTCACCATATAATAAAAATACAGATTTTACATTTGTATTTTACTTCATCATACATGACTAATTTCTTTGTTTTCATTAGTTATGACAGCCATTTATTGTAAATTTATATTAACGTAAGCTGCTAGTGAAAGTCATTGTGATTCATGTGCTTGTGTCTTACCTCCAGTAAACAAAAAAACTGCTGGCTGCACAACTTAGCTTATCAGATCTGCCTGACTCACCTGGCTGTACTATTGCCTTATGGGCCAACAGACCGGGCTCACTGGTCTCTGCTAAGATTTATGGGTGTAGGTACTTGCTGTGGTATTTGGTT
Organism: Nanorana parkeri; assembly: GCF_000935625.1. Classification (NCBI taxonomy): domain Eukaryota; kingdom Metazoa; phylum Chordata; class Amphibia; order Anura; family Dicroglossidae; genus Nanorana; species Nanorana parkeri. The sequence continues at coordinate 257,601 of NW_017307342.1, forward strand.
ACATCATCTCCCTGCTCCTTCATTGGAGGAATGTTGAAAAGAAGGACAAGAAGACTGAACACTGAGCAAATTAGACCACAAGCAGACTATGGTTACCGGTATGAGAATGTTTAAATTGAAGGAGCAAAGGGAGTGTTTTTAGGACACGTGTCATGGTGGTTTTGGAGGGTTTGAAGGAGGGGTGACCAATATGTAAATATTAAAACTATCCCACAAAAAATTGGATTCTTGGCAACTAAAGTGATTCTAGTAGTTGCAGCTTCAGATACGTCTGCCATGCACACAGCAGAACCTTGGAGCACCTGGATGTCCTGCTCACTGCCTTACCTAGCTGATTTGTCTTGCCCTGTTCTTCGCATTAAAGACATAGCCCATCGTTTGCATAAAATAATGAATGCACATATATAGATTAAAAAAATGCATTTATTGTTTTTTTACATTGGAGCCTGCAAAGCATTGCAAACACAATCAGAGGACCATGGGTGCAATGCTCTGGGTCCTGCAGACTCTTCCTCTCAGCCCCTGTCTGTACCGAGGTATGGACTTTCAGTCTACACAAGTTCAGTGATGTCACCACACTTGTACTCCTTTCAGAACTTTGAGTCCCTCTGCTGCAGATGGGATTTGGTATCATGCCATCGCTGGATGTTTACATTTCAAGCAGATTTCCCGCTCATGCGTGCCACCTAGCGACTGGCACGAGCGGGACGGGAATGGATGTTTAAAAACGTCCACCCGCATTCAAGAAGCCACTGTCCGGACGTTTAATTACAACAGCTGGACAGCAGGTGGCTAATAAATGTCTCGTCTACCAGAATTTAAGTACCAAGTGCACACTTTCTTCATTGTTGTGATTGCTCTCTGTCACCTTTCAACATTTGTGTCCATCACTACCCCACCTCTCCACCCCATTGTCTATTCTATGCCCTTTCTTCATTAATGTGCCCTCCTTCCACTTCTATCCTCTGTGAACCCATTTCACCTGTGCACGTTTACTGCCCCCATTGTACTACTCCCCTCACCCCTATTGTACCACATAAATGTTATACTGTATACAAAATATGCTTAAATATTACAATAAAAAGCATGATATTTGTGTCATCCTAAATACACAAGTAGATTAGATGTCAGCATAAGGGGGCTGGGACTAAGAGTTCAAATAGTTATGTTGCAGTAATGGATAGTAAAATGCAGTTGGTGTTGTTGTGCCATTTTTATTTTGAATGGTAACCCAATGTTCTGCATGATAGCAGCCAAGGGACAACATGGCATGTGCTGCATTATAAAATGGTGCATGTCCATGTGGGGTGTTAAGGTGGTCAGTCTATTTAAAATGAAAGGACTACCTTAATGCAGTGCACCGTAAACAAGAGTAATGTTTTGGGTTATTGCATTTGCTTTAACACAACTCATAGTGTGAATGGGCCCTAACAGTTCTAAAGCAGCTTAAAAGATATGTTTTTACACATAGGACATTGTCCAGAGAGCTCCTCAGTAAGTTCCGGTGACAAGCAGCATACTATACTGCCTCCATGTTGCTGCCTGAAGGACATAGCTTTGCCTTCTGATTTGCAGCTGCCAGGAGCAGGAAGATTTGAGCCAACAGTATGCTCAGACTCTTGGATCTTGTGGGGCAGCCTGTGGAACACAAGGCAGTGTGCAAAATCCCCAGACTGTTCCACAAGATATGGCACATGTGGCAGCTATGGAATACTATCATTACAATGATTAACCTCATACTATTATCAGAACACAATGGGGGACATGTATTAAAACTGGAGCAGACAAAATCTGGAGCAGTTGCAAATGGCAACCAATCAGCTTCTCTCTTCAATTAGTTCAGTTAAGATTTGAAAATGAAAGAGAGAAGCTGATTGGTTGCCATGCACAGCTGCTCCAGATTTTGTCTGCACCAGTTTTAATATATCCCTCTCAGTATTTTATACAATCGGGGGCCTTTACCTACTGTCATATTACTTTTCCTGGTTCTGTGCCTTTTAAATACACATTCTGCAGTTTTGATGAATGCCCCTCAGTATGTTTTACAATAGGGGTCCTTTACCTACTGTCATATTACTTTTCCTTGTTCTGTGCCTACTAAATACACATAGGGCACTGTACCTTATGTAATTAACCAAAGGTCCTGTAAAACTTACATGTTCCAGACAAAGGAGATGGGTCGGCAACCTAACCATAGACTTTGCATCCCCCCATATTTTCCTGTGTTGCCTTCCATAATTCAAAAACATATTGGTAGCTAAACTGGCATCTAAGTTAAACAACCCTAGTGTGTGCATGATAATGGATTGTGTTAAGTGCATTGACAAGAACCATATAATTGAATAAAATCATTAATTTTTACATCATGACTTTTTTCTTGAATTTTAAATCATAGCTCTACCCACTAATTTAATGTCTCCCAAGCCAGTTATTTTTAAGGCATGCCAATTGTCAAGGTTACCAGTGTGCTTATTTCAGCTCTCAACTGAACTTTCAAGCCCTCAGATGGCCGATGTCATAGCTGATCACATGTGCAGCACCATGACAACTACAATGCAAATAGGTGCTGAGATGGCGCCTTCCTCAGCTGTAGAGGATAGGAGGTCGTAGTTCCTCTTCAAGCCATTAAGCCATTATGGCTGTGAAATACAATAAATTATTTTTATAGGTATGTTTATAAGAGCTATAACTTGCTTTGTTAAAAACAGAAAGTAGGCAATAGAGAGCTGAACTTACAATCTATTAACATATGTCAGGAGAGTGAATTTATTCAATGATGCTAATTTCTTAAAGGAGTTGAAAATCTTCACTCAATAAATTATGTGAATATTTCAATTATCCTCATCATCATAATAATAATAAAAATAATCAATTTCAATGATCAATTTCAATTATTTGCAGGAGGTTGGCAATAGCAGTCTCCATATATCGCAAAGTATATTTCCTTTAAGGATCATTTATTTCCTTTTGTTAGTGCAGGATACTATAGACACAAATATGATCTGCATTAAATTATTCATGGAGTAATACTGGATTGTTTATTTCATGAATATAACTTTACCAAATTTGAAATGCCTGCTTTTTCCTTAGAGAGTTCCCCAGGAGAAATAATCACCATGAATGGAATTGACAATGGGATCAACAGTGTATGTGCAATTTGTGGAGACCGAGCTACAGGAAAGCATTATGGAGCCTCCAGCTGTGATGGATGTAAGGGATTCTTCAGACGTAGCATCAGGAAGAGTCATGTTTACTCCTGCAGGTATTGTAATTCTTTATTCACAATATTGTCTATTTAAAGTGAATCTGTCAAACTTGAGTTATGATTGAAGCACTGTACACTAAGCTAAAAAAAAAAATCATAAATGAACTTTTACTGAGAGCAACACATGAAATAAATCAATAAGCTGCTACTGACATCCAGGAAACATGTCCCTTATAGAGATTTTTAGTGTGCGCTCCAGCCAACCTTTCTATAGAGTGGGAACATGGTTAAATTCCTATTAGGTTTTTACTACTATCTGGGGCAAGGGATTTGACCATATTTGGCTGCTGGTGTGCTGCAAACCGTGCAGATATGCCTCATCTTCTCCGACAGTTCCCAGGAGCTCTCTATTCGTGTCTGATGTCACCCTGGGTCTGATGTCATTCATACTTCTGGCTGGAGCCAGGGAAGCCTTGCATCATCTGAAAAGACTTTATTTGCTAGGCTTGCCTAACTACTTCAAATCTGAAGGATCAGATCGTATTATGAGAGGGATATTCACCAGTTACATATTTATCTAATACTTCAGATATCTTTAAACCAGAATATACTGTAGATTGTCTCATCTCTACAACTGGCTGGTGAATCGTCTAGTGAACCACAGTCTTGTTGAATACTGAAACCAGAACATTGGGGTTCAGTCGTACATTTAAATACCACTGAGTCTGATCCCCTAGGCAGACTCTACAGTGCAGATGGGCAGCACTGGATAAAAGTGCTGCAGCACATCCTTCCTTGATAAGGGTGGGAAGTCACTGCATATACCAGCACTGTTTATTTGAAGACATGATTGAAAACACATAAGCTGCTTCACAATGTTAGGACCTGAAGGACAAAGAAAAAATACCAGCACAACAGTACAGAAAGATACAACTGGGCGATTTTGCTGTTTATATTTTTACGGGACCATCACCCCAGCATCTGTACTCATAGTAGTCTATGGGGATGCACCTTGCAGGCATTGAGAGGTGGAAGGAGGATTTCTGCAGCAGGCTATAAATATTGCTGAAGGCAGTTGTCAGATTCAGGTAAGTACACATCTGGGCACTGGCAGAACTACCAAGGTCGCAGCGATTGCATGTGCTACCGGACCCTAACGCTCTGCCACTTTGGGGGGGCCAGAAAGGAAGAAGAGGGTCCAGCTCCAGGTAACCACCAAAGTGCTGACATTGCCTCCCTGGGGGGGCCCATAATGGTTTCTTACACCAGGGCCCTGAGGTTTCAAGTTTCGCCTCTACATTTGGGACAGGGGAAGGTGAGATACTTTTGATCAGTGTAGTTATATGAAGACTATGTATACAGATTCCACAAAAATATTACCCAGTTTGAACAGTTGCACATACAGTATATTATATATGTACATAAATGATATATGTACATATATAGATACTGATTATATCTTCTTGAAGAACTCCCAAAATAATGTCTCATGATTTCCTTTATGTTCCAGGTTTAGCAGACAGTGTGTTGTTGACAAAGACAAACGGAACCAATGCAGATATTGTCGTCTAAGAAAGTGTTTTAGAGCTGGAATGAAAAAAGAAGGTAATTTGTGCTGCTTTGTTGTAATCACCATATTTTCAGTCCATCAACAAACACTCTGTCTATGGTAGAGGCGACATGTTTACAGAAATTAGAGTAGCTCCAGTATAGCAATCCTAACATTACCTGGGCTACAAATGGGCAGTTGTTGCAAAATGCAGGCCAAAGGAAATCATCACAATATGTTGACCGCAAACAGGTAATCATTACAATAAATGGGTAACAAGAAGGCAATCGTTACAGTACATACGCAGCAAATGGACAAACGTTACTATACTTGGGTGACAAATAGGCAGTTTTTACAATACATCAGTAATGACAGTAACAGTGACAATAATGACAAAAACTAAATCCCGGTCTGTCTTCCCTTCCTATTTTTATACTATGCCAGTTACAGTTTACAATTGAATTAAATTGCATAAATGTGTTTTTCATATTTTTCTCATTTTCTTCACCAATCAGCTGTTCAGAATGAAAGAGACAGAATAAGCACAAGAAAAAGTGGATTTGAAGGAAGCAATGTCACATCCATTAATACACTGGCACAAGCAGAAGCTTTGTCTCGTCAGGTATGGAAATCAATGATAATTTAAATGGAATGTATGATCTGTTTAATTTTTTTTTTAGACTGACTTATATAAGAGACCAGCATGATAGAAATGATAATATCAATATGTATTAATTTTATTAAAACATGTTTTTACATATGTAAATAGGCATGGCATTGCTGTGCTATACAGTGGTTGTGCTTTTGTGCTTCTTCTCACAATAAAATGTTTTTAAGTCAACCTATACATTGAAAATAATGCACCCTGTAATTGTTGAGCTGATAGGTTGGGTGAAGCTGAGTCAGAAACAGAGCTCCATCTAGTGGTTATTTTAGAAAATTGCATTGTACTGTTCTATTGAATACAATGGTGCTAAGCTTTGCAAAACCAAAGTACAGTTGAAATGAGTCTTAAAGGAGAACTATGGGGTTAAGTCTTTTTCCCATAGTTCTACTTAGGGTAACGGGAGGACACAAACTAGCGTCCTCCCGTCACCCTAGGCTCAGTATACTGCGAGCTGTAGCTCGCGGTATACTGAGACGCCGCAGTATACCGCAAGCTGCTGCTCGCAGTATACTGAGACGCCGCAGCGGATCCCGACAATTGTTCCGGGATCCGTCCAGCTGCGTGACTGACAGCTGGCTCTGCCTATCTAGAGGCAGAGCCAGCTGTACCCGTCCCCTCCCCCGTCCGATCCACCAGTCAGCGCTTGCCGATCGGAGCAGGCGCATTCTTCCAAAGTCTCAACCGAAGCGGGGAGAACGGTCTGCTAAGCAGACCGTTTTCCCTGCAACTAACAACTGGGCGGAGCCAGCCATGATGTCACGGCCGGCTCCGCCCAGTTGTTTTCATATGTCCTGAACCTGTGTGAAGCCTCTACCAAATGTAAACAGTTAAGCGGAGCTAGCAGTTATGACACCAATCTACTTAGGGTAACGGGAGGACACAAACTAGCGTCCTCCCGTCACCCTAGGCTCAGTATACTGCGAGCTGTAGCTCGCGGTATACTGAGACGCCGCAGTATACCGCAAGCTGCTGCTCGCAGTATACTGAGACGCCGCAGCGGATCCCGACAATTGTTCCGGGATCCGTCCAGCTGCGTGACTGACAGCTGGCTCTGCCTATCTAGAGGCAGAGCCAGCTGTACCCGTCCCCTCCCCCGTCCGATCCACCAGTCAGCGCTTGCCGATCGGAGCAGGCGCATTCTTCCAAAGTCTCAACCGAAGCGGGGAGAACGGTCTGCTAAGCAGACCGTTTTCCCTGCAACTAACAACTGGGCGGAGCCAGCCATGATGTCACGGCCGGCTCCGCCCAGTTGTTTTCATATGTCCTGAACCTGTGTGAAGCCTCTACCAAATGTAAACAGTTAAGCGGAGCTAGCAGTTATGACACCACTAGCTCCGCCCAAATGTTTATATTTTGACGACATCTGTCAGATTCTGCATTCTGCGGCGGGAGTTTGCCGCGTGCGGTCGGGTCGGCGGGAATCGGGTTTCTAAAATAAATTTATTTGGTATTCTTATTTTTTATTTCGCCCAAGTCATCGCCGTCGTGGACAACGCTGGGCGTCTTGATTGACCCTGGATTACGTAGTTGGATCAATTTTTTTATTTTTTTTATTTTAATAAAGGAATTATTTTTATTTAAATTAAAGGATTTTTGATTAAAGTCTGGTCTTTTTAATTGTCTTTTATTTAACCCTTTAGAGCAGGGGTGCCCATTAGGTAGATTGTGATCTACCAGTAGCTCTCCAAGCTGATGCTGGTGGATCACGAAGGGTGTGAATGGCGGCCCCTTTATTCCATTTTGGTATATTTATTTAGCTGTGCACAGATGATTACCTATTAGCCTGAGTCTGCTGAGCCAAGCTCCCTGACACCTTTCTCGTGGATACTGGTGGTTGAAGTGCTATGTATTACATCAAAGAATATTAGTTTACACAGCCTGCTGCAAAATACAGCAAGGTGAGCCAGGAGAGAGAGAAAAGATTGCCAGGGGAGAGAGAGAGCAAGGAGAGACAGCCAGGGGAGAGAGAAAGGAGAGACAGCCAGGGGAGAGAGAAAGGAGAGACAGCCAGGGGAGAGAGAAAGGAGAGACAGCCAGGGGAGAGAGAAAGGAGAGACAGCCAGGGGAGAGAGAAAGGAGAGACAGCCAGGGGAGAGAGAAAGGAGAGACAGCCAGGGGAGAGAGAGAGCGAGGGAGGTTTTTTTTTCGTTGGTAGATCTCATGTAGCTCGCCATTTGAAAAGTAGATCTTAACATAAAAATTGTGGGCACCCCTGCTTTAGAGAATAGGCAGGGTTAAAAGTACCCCTTACTTATTCACAAGTGGGGCGCATTTATTAAAGGGGTACCCCAATGCAAATAAGCCCCCCTGACTGCAGATCCCCACAACCAATGCCCCAGGGCTTGTGGGGAAGAGGCCCTTGCCCCATCGGCATGGGGACAAGCTGCTTTTGCAGGGTGGACCCTGGAAAAGCACCCTCCCACTGCCGAAGGCATGTGGCCTTACGGCGGGGGGCGGTCATCCATCCCCTTTTCTGTCCTGCCAGGCCTGTGCTTGGATCAAGGGTCTGATTAGGAATGTTTCCCCTTAAAAATTCCTACCAGACCTAAAGAGCCTGGTATAACTTTTGGGGGAACCCCACGCATTTTTTTATAACTTCGGGTCCCTCCTAACATTCCTTCCAGACCTAATGGGTCTGGTATTGTTTGGGAGGGGGACTCCATGCTGTTTTTTTTTATTTTAATTTTTATTATTTCCTTAACTTTTTAAAATCTTAAAATTTTTTTTTTTTCTTTTGTTTAAATTTTTTTTATTCTGCTTGTTACCTCAGAGGTAGCGAGCAGAGTAGTCGAGCCAAGTGCTGCTCGGGAGCATTCGACTATTCACTCACTGTCGTTCGACCCCTATGAGAATAGGGGTGATTGGTAGCAAGTGAAGTGCCGGAGGTTCGGCTCGACCTATCCAAATGTTGGATCGGCTGAGTCGAACGGCTTCTGCACTTCGGCTCAGCCGAACATGCTGAGCATGTTTGGCTGACCAAAACTAGCCGAAGTACGACTGATTTTAGCCGATGTATGGTTGAAAGCAGCCATAGAGAGTCGAAGTGAATAGCCGAACGCTGTTTGGCTCAGTTCACTTCAGCTCAGTCATTCACTCGGCTTCCTTCGGCAGCTTAGTGAATTACCCTCTTTGTTTTCACTATATGTCTAGCTTGTTAAAGTTTAATAGGTTTTTCTTTACAGATCTTCAAGGCCAATGAACATAAAAAACACTTTGGAGCAAT
>NW_017307342.1:266314-297791 GCF_000935625.1 Nanorana parkeri
ATATAGAAGCACTCACAGGTCTTGAAGTGGAGATAATGTCAGAAATAAATGATTTAGTGTTTTTGTTTTAAAGTAGTGAGAACATCAGTTAAATCCTTTTCTTTGTTTAATGGCATTCCCTTAGTGCTTTAGGTATCCTACACATATTAAAGCTCACATTTCCTAGTTTGTACATATGCAGTTGTGCTCAAAAGCACATGTGCGGTGTAATGGGCCCAATCATCATTTTCGCACATAGGTGCACCCAATGCATGTTTGCGCATGTATGTGGGGCGAAGGACTTTAAAAACATTTTTATGTGATCTCATTTTTTTAACTTTAATTTTTCTTTAACTCTTTTTTCATTTAACTTTATTGGTATCACATAGGGAGCTAACAAGCCAATATACAGTGACAGGTCCTCTTTATGGTCACCTAGGGACCCCCAGAGAAGCTGATGAAGCAGAGATCTGCTTCATAAGCTCTCCCCAGCTTCTGTAACCAAGAATGACAGCTGAATGTGTAAGTGATGTAATATACATAATTTCCTGCATTCAGAGACCGGAGAGGAGATTGTAAGGAGATTGTATACTGAACTCCCTCTGGTCTCCTGTGACAGAGCCGCCATGCCGGTCCCAACCCGCAGTGCTCGGGATTATCGGGAGGAGCCGTACATCCGCATGCATAATGCAAGAGATCGGGCGTCTTCACAGACGCCAGATTGCTTGTATGATGTAAACAGCCATCACTGGTTGTTTACATTTTCAACAGATTTCCAGCTCGTGTGCTCCGCCTAGCAGGAGCGGGGCGGGAAAGGATGTTTAACCACTTGTTGTCCGGAGCAATTTCTTACTATTTGCACACATATGATAACATCTGAGTTTTTGCCTAGAAAACAGCTTCAAACCCCCAAACAATTATATATTCTCTGAAGGCAGAGGCCCTGTAGAATAAAAAATGCTAGTTGCAAGTTTTTATGTCGTAAGGTATTTGCTCAAATGTTTATCAAAAAAGTATTTTTAGGATAAAATACACTAAAATGAAATTTAGTGCACAGAAACAGAATATAATACCCAATTTTTTTGATAAAATATACAAGATGGGGTCACGTCGGGTAAATAGATACCAAACATGTCAAGCCTTAACATTTTAAAAGATTTTACCGCTCATCAGTTTAGTGCTAACAGTGATTAATGGCTATAGAATTATTCCTCTCACTCCAATGTTCGCTGCGATATGTAACATGTGTAGCACAATTTTAATTTTGCACGCAGGCGCACCAACGCATGTTTGCCTATGTATGTGCGTTATTTTTTAAACACTTTTTTTACACTAACTTTATTGCTATCACATAGGGGGCTAACAAGCCCCTATTTAATAGCAGATAGGGTGTGACAGGTTCTCTTTATGGAGACTTCACGGGTCTTTCAGACCCCTAATGTCACCAAGGGATCCCAAAGAAGCAGAGGAAGCAGAATTCTGCTTTCCCAGCTTCTTCCCCTGGCTCTAAGAGCAGGAGAATGTAAACAGTGACACTGGAAGTGATGTAATACACATCACTTTCGGGTCCAATGATTGGAGGAGATATCAGCATCTGGAAGCCTGCTGATCTCTCTCTGATTGTTGCCGGAAAACCCGCTGTGCTAAATAAATTGGTTTAGTAGTATAGTATAAATTTAATGTTTCTGCTTATTGTGGGTGTGTGTTAGCCACTTGCTTACCGGGGTGTTAAACCCGCTTCCTGTCCAGGCCAATTTTCAGTATTCAGCGCTGCGGTACTTTGACTGACATTTATTGCGTCATGCAATGCTGTACTGAAATGAATTTTATACAATTTTTTTGGGAACAGATAGAGCTTTCTTTTGGTGGTATTTAATCACCACTTTATTTTTTACTATATTAATACCCAGTTTTCTTGTAAAATATAAAAGACAGGGTCACGTCGGGAAAATAGACACCAAACATGCCAAGTCTTAAAATTATGCGCGCCTGCGAAACCTCAAAAAACTACAATGCCCAAAATCGGCCATAGGCAACGCTTTACAAGCTTTTACCGTTCATCAGTTTAGTGTTATCAGTGATTGATGGACCTATCGTTTGCGGCGATATGTAACATGTATACCGCAATTGTCGCTTTCGCGCGCGGGCGCACCCAGCGCGTGTTTATGTTTATATATGCGTGTACGTGGGGGTGGGGGACTTAAACATTTTTGGGTTTTTTTCTTTATATGTGACTTTTATTTTATTTTTTACTTTTTATTTTTTTACACTTAATGTTATTGCTATCACATAGGGGGATAACAATCCCTCTATGTGATAGCACAGGCACACTGACAGGTCCTCTTTATGGAGACATTAGGGGTCTTTAAGCCCCCTAATGTTACCTGGGAACCCCCAAAGAAGCTGATGAAGCAGAGATCTGCTTCATCAGCTTCTTCTCTCTGGCTATAGCAGCCAGAGGACTGACAGGTGAATGCAGAAGGGATGTAATACACATCCCTTCTGCATTCAGACGTCGGAGGGAGATCAGCAAGGAGGAAGATGCTGAACTCCCTCCCATCTTCCTCCTGACACCCTCCTGAGCCGGTCCCGGGCCACAGATGCGGCAGCGGAGCCCGGGATTGAAGGTGAGGGTGCAGGAGGGGGCAGTGTGGGGACGGCGGGAATGCGGGAGGGGGGGGGCGCACATGGCGGCGCATACAAGTGATCAGACGGCTATAGAGCCGCTGATTGCGTGACCACGCCGGGAAGGATCCGCCGTCCGCCTGTAATTTTACAATGGGCAAGGGGTTAAAAATAATAAATATAAATAAATGCTATGGAAAGAAAAAAAATAAATTGGTTTAGTAATATTAAATAAGATGATTTCATTTTTCTGAGTGTGTACATAATTATAATTTTTTAAATAATATTTACTTTATTTTAAACACCTTTTCTGGCCCAGTCACATCAATTGCGGTGCATTCCAGAGCGGTAGCTGCTGGAACGCACAGCAATTGCACACTAAGCTTTGGGGGCAGGAGGGTGCATGACAGTGCATTGAAGTCAATGGCACCGCAGCCACATCCCCGCCCACAGTGCGATCGGACGTGTGGCAAAACATTGCCTGCATTCCAGTTCACTACAAACACACAAAAATAGAGCATGCAGCATTATTTTGCGTGCACACTGGGCCGAAGCATAGGCATTGTTTTCCCACGCGTTCCATCACACTGCGGGTGGGGGGGAGGCTGCGGTGCCATTGACTTCAATGCATCGCCACGCCCTCTCCTGCCCCAGAAGGAAGGGGGAAGTTTAGTGTACCATTGCATTGTATTGCATGTACGCATGTATGATTGCATATTACACTTAATATGCATTGTATTGCAGTGGAGCTCTGCTATACACTCACACACTGCACATTACTGTGAGTTTTATTGCCGTTTAGGGCCCAAGAAAATGCTTGCCCAGAATCCAATCAGTAATAAAGGCGTGCCTGGTTTAGAGGAAGGGTCAGATGCCTAGGGTGTGGGGGTGCTGTGCCCTGGATAAGGGTCAGGTTCCCAGGGAGGGAGCATTGTGCCTAAAAAGAAGGGTCAAATGCCCAGGGAGGGGGTACAGTGCCCAGGGAAAGGGTCAGGTGCCCAGAGAGGGGGTATTGATTCCAGGTGAAGGGTGAGGGGATGACACCCAGGGAAGGGAGTGGTCTGTGTATGGGGGGGAGGGTATGCAGAAAACAGATCTGAGAGGGGATGTGTCTGTGTATGGGGGAAGGGACTGAAGGCAGATCTGTATCCAGGAGAATGGGACACCCAGGGAAGGGCCTTTGCTAAAGAGAGGGGTCGCACTCCCTGTAAGTGGAGGAGCCTTTATTGTATATCATGTAGTGAGGTGGAAAGGGGGTACGGTGCACAGGAAAAGGGTCAGATGCCCAGGGTGTGAGGTTGCTGTGCAGGTTGCAGGTCTGAAGCTAAGGGGTGCATGTGTCCCAGTCACTGCATTAGGAGGGGTGCCGTTGGCAGGGTGAGCAACCACCCAGGGGTGGACTTACCACAACAGGGCCAAAGTGTGGGGGGCAGTAAGATCCGGTCCTAGCCCCCCACCCCACAATACTACCTGGCACATACACAGTATTAAGAGTTAAGGGTATGCCGACTTTTGAACAGGGGTCATTTAGTTTTTTTTACATTTGTTGCCATGTTTTGTTTTATGATTGTACCATTCTGTTATGACCTACAGTTGTATATGAATCCCATAAGAAATACAAGAAATGTGTTTTGCCTGCTCATGTTTTCTTTAAAAACGGTACAAATACTACCAAGGGTATGCAAACTTTTGATCACAACTGTATGTTCCCTCATGTTTTTGTTTCTTTTATGACTGTTGCATGAATAGTAGGCATTAAACTAAGGGTTCACCTAAAAAAAACAATGGTATGGCTTTACAACAGCCATATCACAGCTTTTTTTTCTTTTTTTTTTTAAAGAGCACCACACTTTTATAAAGGGCAGTGCAATAAAAAAGAAGGTGGGATGCAAACAAAAAATAATTAGGGAGAAGAGGCTGATCAGGTGATCTATTAAAGTCTTGTAACTGATGGACTGGTGTCTTTAATCAACCTCAACAATTCAATGTAACCATATAACTGGTCTGTCTTTCAACCACAGATTTCCCTTTGCTGTGTTAAGAAATGAGAACTATGTGAACTACTTCAGGCTCTACCTGCAGTCTGCATTTTATGAATGGGCCGCAAAATGCATGCCCTGGTATAGAGTAACCTAGGGGGTTTATAGCGGAGAGTTGATAGTGTTAGGCACTCTCTTTTATAAATGAGCCCCTTAGGTGTATGTCCCATCAAAGGATTAATGTAGGTGCTTACAGATATCATGTTGCAATGGATTACTTTAGATTCCAAATGAGTGTAAATATGGTAAGCTTTCTGAGGTAAACATAGTTGCAGTATTTCATGAACAATGTTAGCGTTTTTTGGACTGCCTTCATTCAGATTGGATGGCAGACCAACACAGCAAGGTGAGCCAGGAACTTGGTTTCAGAGAACATGAACATGCAAACATGTTCATGTTACAGGATTGTCGGTGATCTGAGTGCAAGGTGTAACGACAATGTAGCTTGCAGTATCTGAGTTGGGGTAAAGTGAGTTGCTCACTTGCATTCTGAGTTTAATGTGAGCCTCATGGTATCACTCTTCTCTGGTCACACTGTAAGCATTAGAGCTCCCCCTAGCTGCATTACTGGGAGGTCGATTCATTTACCTGCTACATTAACTTATAGCTGGGACAGGCAGTAGGCTGTTTAGTGGGTGCTTACAGTTCATCTGTGACAGGCATGGGTTTTCTTGTGTAAAATATGTAATATCAATCCTAGTAACATTTTCAATTGTAAAGCAAGTGTAGAAATTAAATTACTTCTGCATATCCTCGTAAATGCAGTTCTACATGATCAGGTTGGGAACACGTGTGTTCCACAGACAAGGTTTCTATAATGGATAAATCTATCTATCTATCTATCTATCTATCTATCTATCTATCTATCTATCTTACATTTTTTATTAATATTATTATTAATTGTTGTGTATCTAGAAATGTAAACAAGAAAATTACTATGCTCACCATTAGATTTCACATGCTCTGTAGTAATACTGTGATGTGGGAGCAGGCTCCATCTATTTGCATGCATGTTGAACGAGAATCCATAACGCCAGCAGAGTTTTCAATTATTTGAATGATTGCTTCTGTGGTTTTTGTTTAAAAACCGGGTAAGGCACAGGTAATTCTTTATTGGAACTGTGTTTTTAATATAGTCTATTCATTTTCTCTCTCTATTTTGTTTAACATTGTTAGATCACAGCTCCAAGTACTGGTACAAGCACTGACATAAATACAAAGAAAATTGCCAGTGTTACTGATATTTGTGAATCCATGAAGCAGCAACTGCTGGTCTTGGTGGAGTGGGCAAAATACATTCCTGCTTTCTGTGAGCTTCCTCTGGATGACCAGGTAAGAAATGTGTAAATAAATAAGATTAAGCTGCACTGAATCAACAAGACATTCAAAGTTAACAATGCAATTCAAATAGGAATTATGCTTTTACTGTAATACCTTAATACTTGTAGACATTTTAAAAAGGTAATATGAAAAACAAATGAGTAGTTCCCAATACATTGTGTGCACAATGTTTTAAAACCTCTATATCTTTTGCTATCCATTTAGTATTGAAAAAAAAACATATATTTTACTTGTTGGGACATATTTTGGTTTATTTACTGAAGAAGCAGAGACTGTTCACTTAAGTAAACAGAATGTATACTTATCTTAGTCAATGGAGAAAGCTCGGGTTCACTTCAATCATCCAATAATGGGCAAGGCAAAATCCTTTTTATTTTCCTGCACGAGTGGGTGTTCAAAGTGAACCCAACTTCATTTTATTCTTTAACCTAAGTAACTATGTACTTTGTCAATGTGGACCTCAAGTCAAAAGGTGAAAATGTGTTATGTTATAGGAAACATCTAGAAATATTACTTGTGCCCAAGCAGCATCCTAAGAATTGGGTTTTTTTTTCTTGATTTCCTTCTGAAAAATAGTACTGCACTTCCTGGCATGTCATTGTGCCTAGGCATTGCTTTGCCTACAGGCTAAATGCTGTATAAATGCTGTGTGAGATCTAAGGCCCTGCAGCCTCTGACTGCTGGTCTTGGGAGATTTTGAGTAAGATTTGATGATGTCACTACTGTGCTGCTTACTGTACTCCTTGCTTGAGGCTCTGCAAACAGGTAGCAAAGCCGTTCCTCTACAAAGATGGCCACCTACACACAGAGACACAGTACAGAACAAGTGATGGTATGTCAGTAATGGGTAAAGATTAGCTGCAGGGAGATCCTAGGCAATACCAATGAATAGCCCTTTGCCCTCTTTCTGTCTTTTTAAAACAGGTTTTTAGGGTCCTGTAGTTCTTTAAGTGAACAATCTCTACTTTAAAGGGGAACGTGTAGGTGTTTTGCTAGAGTTTTTAATTTTAAAAATATATATTAAACATATGTTTTCAGTCAGGTGAATTTGAAACATGTCATATAAGTATTTTATATTTCCATATTCATTCAGTAGATAGAGCTATTTTTTGCATGTTTCCTAGCTACAGTGGTGTTATCTGCTTTACCTAAAAAAAACTATTTACGGAGCTCAGTAGCACATGAATCAGGGAAATAACCCATCTCCCTCTCTCCTATTTCTTCCAACTTTGTACAGATGGCTTTGTATAAAGTTTGCATCTGTAAGGCAAAGAGCGTTTGATGTTATTTTTTTTATTAAATAGGGTACAAACTAATATGTACCAAAACAAAGGAGACTGCAGAATTACAAAAATCATTTACAATCACCTTTTTAACTTTATTACACATATAGATCTATTTATATGTTAAAGGAGAACTATGAGGTGAGTGCTTTTCACTCACCTCATAGTTCTAGCCGACCTGTAACAATGAGACTGTCACAGGTCGGCTCAGTAGATCGGGAGGTGAGCAAACACATACCGGGTTCGCTCACCTCTCGATCCTGTCACGGCTCTCTGCCGTGACAGGGGGAGGGGCTGGATTCCCCTCTCCCCGCTCCGATCTGCCAGCGCTGACTGGCGGAAAGGATGGAGGAGGGGGCGGGTACAGCTGGCTCTGCCTCTAGATAGGCAGAGCCAGCTGTCACTCACGCAGCTGGGCGGATCCCGTCATCTAAGTCGGGATCCGCTCCGGCTGCGGCGTCTCAGTATACCGCGAGCTGTAGCTCGCGGTATACTGAGCTTAGGGTAACGCGAGGACAATAGTTTGTGTCCTCCTGTTACCCTAAGAAGAACTATGGGGGAAAAAACTGACCCCATAGTTCTCCTTTAATAGCAGTTGTATACAGTGCGTCATTTTGAACTCCAGGCTTTTACAATCAAACCCTGTTTCCAAAGGATTTTACAGTCAAATGCTCCTACCACAGTCTTAAACATGGATGGTAGGACTATTTTTGGTAGAACCAGCTAATCAGTCTGTATGATGGTATCAGTCGATATGGTGGATGAATCCTATGCAAAAACAGGGAGAACAAAAAAGCTGCTTGTAGATAGTGCCTTTGATTGCAATCACACCCAAGTGCTGCAGGGCCATTTTTCCAAACATGTAGATGCTAAACAAGACGTTTTAAAGTGTAACTCCAGCCAAGTGATTCAAAAAACATACTACAAATGTTAAAATAAAGCCATACTTACTAACCTGTGGTCCACTGATCTCCTGCTCAATCAATTCCGGTTGTTACAACCAGCTTGGCAAAGACTCTTTTCTTGCTGACTGATGTTGTTGCCACCCTTCTCATCAACTTTATCACCTATGGATTGTGATAAGGGCAGGGCCAGCGTCTACATCACTAGGGTGGCAAATGGGGTTATGGTTAGGATTGCCCACGTACATTCAATCCCTGATGAATGGAGCACTGAGATGCCAGCTGTTGCAAGACCACAGATTAAGGTAAGTATTATTATCAGGGTTTTTCACAAAAGGGTGTAGGGTTTGGAGAAGGCAGGAGAAGTAAACAATCTAGGCCAAAATAGCTGATTTGGAAAAATTCTCCAATTCAGCTCACTTTCCAGTTCAGCTATGTTGTCCTAGATTGTTTGCTTCTTCTACCTTCTCCAAACTCTTCAGCCTTTATGAATAACTCTGTGTTTAAACTGTTCTTTTAAAAATGTTGAAGAATTATCAATTGCAGTTGTATTTTTTGTTTTATCACATGGCCAGAGTTTCACTTTAAATAAAATGTATTTTTACTATTGCATACTTTCTAATACTGCCTGATTTATTGGTATGAAGGGGGGGTCCATGACTGTAGTGAGCAAAATTATATTATTATACTTCAATGGAAAAGGGTGCAATATTGACTATTTTGCCCAGAGAATGACAGAGGAAACACAATTAGATATTTTTGATGACAGATTAAAGCAAGCAATCCCTAATTTTCTTTGTCTTTTATTTTAGTAGTTACCAGCTAACTATAGATATACCAATTATTTGACTTGATATATGTTTTTTTAAATCTTATTTCGAAAGGTTGCCTTATTAAGGGCTCATGCTGGAGAACATCTTCTTCTGGGAATAACAAAACGTTCCATGCTGTTTAAAGACATTTTACTTTTAGGTAACTGACCGTTTTTGTTCTCTGCTTTAACATTTGAATAATAATATTATATATGTATAGATATCAAAGATCTCAACAAAATATATTTATTCTTTTAAAGGGAACAGCTATGTCATTCACAGGAACTGTAGCGAGATTGAAATAAGCCGCGTTGCAAACAGAGTTTTGGATGAACTTGTCCAGCCTTTTCAGGAGATCCAAATAGATGACAATGAATTTGCCTGCTTAAAGGCAATTGTATTTTTTGATCCAGGTACATCTTTAGTGTAAAAAGAAAAAATAAATAAAATGTATTTAATAAAGAAAAGGTGCTTGCAGGTTATGATGTTGTGGGGAAGTTAAAGCATAGGATGTAATTTTGTCTTGTAAATAAGATACATGGCATGCAGCTAATCTGGACAAATACTAGCAGACTCAGATGCTTGAAGGGAATTTGTCAGGAATACAATATGGGAGATAACATTGTTGACTTGTGTTAGGAGATTTCCTAAAAAATCTCAGATTAGTCATACTGCTTTAAAGCATTTCCTAGTTCAGAAGGAACCTATCAGTATTGGAGTGTAGAAACCACCATTGGGGACTTGATTTTAAAGATGCAAGATGTGTCATCTTTATCCTGTCTTCACCACTTTGTGAGACACTGAGCTAGAACAAGCATTTGCACAAATAATCAGGACATGTGATACTGTATATACCTGTTCCAGCTCTGTGTCTCACCAAGTGGTGAAGACAGGCTAAACCTTGCACCTTTAAAATCAAGTCCCAAATGGTGGCTTTTACACTCCAATACTGCTATGTTCCTTCTGAACTAGCAGAAGCAATATTACTAATCTGAGATGTTTTTGCTAAACTTGTGCTGTGTAGAAGTTAACAACAGGGATAGAGCAAGTGCTTTTATTATGGCATCTAAAGAAATGTTTTAGCCATGCAAAGTAAAATCTCTGGATCATACCGGGACAAAAAGTCATGTTCACATAATGATCAGATTTAAACGCTTAGTCACTACTTGACTAGATTTTAACTAGCATCAGCTTAATTATGTCTTGGACTTTACCTAAAGCATAATATGTTTAAATATAGGAAATCAACATTTATGACAATTTTTTTCTAACACCTATGAAGAAATTGAATTAGTCAATTGATATATAGTGTTCTATTTTCTATAGATGCCAAAGGGCTCAGCAATCCAATGAAGATTAAAAATATGCGATATCAAGTACAGATTAGTTTGGAAGATTACATTAATGACAGACAATATGATTCCAGAGGAAGATTTGGGGAGCTTCTTTTGTTACTGCCTACTCTTCAAAGTATCACTTGGCAAATGATTGAACAAATTCAGTTTGTGAAGTTGTTTGGAATGGTTAAGATTGATAATCTTCTCCAGGAGATGTTATTGGGAGGTAAGTCATTTCACCAGTAATACATTCATGAGGATTTCAAAATATCTGTTGATTGTTCACCTCTAAAATATTCCCTAACTTTTATATGAAATCGTAAGCAAGGATCAAATTATAGTTTATAAAATGTACTTTTTTAGACTTCAGGAGGCAGTTTTAGAATTGCTTCTTTTTAATTATCTTAATAGCGGTAATTAACATTGAGTTAAACTACACCAATGCAAAATAACAGGTAGGCTCAAAACATATACATAAAATTGGTTTGATGCTTTTAATCTTCAACCTATAAGCAATTAAACTTTATTTAATAAGGTCATGCAAAATCAGAAAAGATGTATAAAGGTGCCCATACACCTTACGATTATCGTACGACAATCGTTTGCGATCGACTTTTCGTACGACAATCGTAATGTGTGAATAGAGTGCCCGACCGATAGTACTGTACAATCGTACGACTTTTGACGGTCAAGCATGTTTGAAAACTTTGCTAGATCGTACAATGTTCGCATGGTTGGTTGCGTTTCCGTCCGTCAAAAGTCGTACGATTAACACTGCGCATGTGCAAACGAAAATAATTGCGGTCAATTACCGCAAGTCGTCCAGGTGTTTTTTTTAACTACCGCTAATTGGACCTTGCGATAATCGGGGCAAGATGGGGCCGTCGTACGAAAATCGTACGACGGTTCGATCATTGGACGAAAAGTTTCGTACGATAATCGTAAGGTGTATGGGCACCTTTAATCTGGCTGGGGTTGGTCTAGTGTGACCCCAATTTACGTCTTTAAAATGTTACACTAGTTTGCTATGCGGAGAGTCTCTGGAAGAAATATATTCAGCAACTCTCTATGCTGCTTAGGGTTGTGGAGCACAGTGCTGTGATTCTTTTCTCTGCATCATAGCACTTGGTCACGTAATCTGGGAAATAATATGGTCTTTGATATTTTCAGCATAATCAAAAGCGTAACAATCTGGGGCAGTAAAGGATGAGAGGACAGTAGAGAAAGAACTTGGGGGTGCACACAAGAGTAATCACTAAAGGGGCTGTAAGGGGGATCAATTGGGGCAGTAAAGGAAGCAAAGGAGTGTAGTTACAGCAGGGCACAGTAGACATGTGTGGCGGCAAAAAAAAACGGATTGGTTCGGTTAATTTCGGATTTTTCCTTATGTTGTTTTTTGGGATGGTTGCAGCAAAGTGACATTCGAAAAAAAGAAAGTGACATTTTTCTTTCTAGCTTGACAGTCCACAGAAACGATAATTAAAAAAAGCTTGGGGTCCCCCAATTCATACCAAACCCTTTAGGTGTGGTAAGAATTTTAGGGGGACCCCAAAACAAAAAAAAACACCTAAAAAGCTTAAAATCCCTTACCAGACCCTTGATCCGAGCAGCAACCTGACAGAGCAGGAAAGGGGGGGCAAGCGTGTGTTCCCCACCTGCACCATACCAGGCCACATGCCTTGACATGGGGAGGGTGCCAGGCAGGACCCCCTGGAAAAGCACTTCTTCACCCCAACCCTGGCCCAGTGGTGGTTTGCGGTCTGCAGGCAAGGGGGCTCTGCCAGACTGCTGCTTGGATCAAAGGATAAGGGACTTTAGGGGGGATCCCAACACCAAAAAAAAGGGTCCTCCATAAAATCCCTTACTAGACCTAAAGGGTCTGGAATGAATTGGAAGGGAGACCAATCTGTTTTTTTTTTTTTAACAACACAAGTTTATTCTGAATCACATTTGGAAAAAAATTCAGATGCATCCCAAATTTTTGTTATTGGAATATTTAGATATGTTCAGATTCGTTATTTTTTGTTTGAAAATTCGGATGTATCTGAATGTCTAAATTTCCGAAAATTCGTCTACATTTTTATTTGGAACTAAACAAATCGCACATGTCTAGGGCACTGAGGTTTTAATGCAAAGCTGTGCGACTGTGTGCAGAATGCAGTATCCCATAGCAAATGATCAGAGTTCACTTTATTGCAGTTAAATTAGTAACACAGGTATTTCTGATAGGTTGCCACTGGTTACTGCACTTTTCCAAACATTTTGCTTTCTTCAGTGCCTTATAGAGTGATCCTGCTTGTGTATTTATTATTTTTTTTAAAACAGTTTATAGTTTCATATTGATATGAATTAGGCACGGTAATAAATTTTTTACATTTACCATATACAGCAGGGGTAGGCAACCTTGGCACGGCAGCTGTGGTGAAACTACAAATCCCACCACTCCCCTGGGAGTCATACCAGTGACTTGCAATACCTTTTGAGGATTTGTAGTTTCACCACAGCTAGAGTATCAACCCCTAATATACAGTATTATTTTGCACCTAGTCTTCCAATTCACACTTGGTTTAATGCTGATGCTTAGCTCCAGTAAACCTCCCAGTCTAGTGAGAATGTATTAAATATTCTCTAAGCACTTTCTCATTAGTATTACAGTTTTTGCTATTCTATTAACTAGTGTTTTCCGTATAATCCTCGGTTTTGGACAATCGTTACAGAGAAACCTTGCCATATTGATGTGTTTGGCCCAAATTAGCAGAGTAATCGAACAATACAGTTCAAGCAGACCATAACACTCAAAAACCAAATTCTACCAATGCATCCCTCTATGCATGATGATTAATAATAACAGACATGTCAGGTGTAAAATGCTGTGATTTTGAGATACTTACACTTGCAGAGCATTAACTTCCTGCTGTGAAAGGGTAAAATGACTTCAGTTTGCCAAAGCAATGCACACTGGGATTGCCTTGTTATCAGCAGAGCATTGCTGGGAAATATCATCTGTAATCTCATGAGATCTAAGGGAAAGGCGTTTTCCTCCCCTGAGATGATGTGTATGGTCACATGTCCTAGTCACATGTGCCAGAAATCAAAGAAGAGAATGGAGAGCTAGTAATCTGCCCTTAGTAAACATGCCCACTGCCAGAAGACTGGGGAATAAAAGAGAAATAAGGTATGCAAAGAATGTGTTTGTAGATTGTCATTACTAAACATTTCTAAAGGTGTGTTTGTTTTTTTTAAAGATATGGGTAAAAGTCCCCTTTAATCTATCCCCACCATTGTACATTAAGAAGGATTGAGAATAAGTTGTAGTGTCAATTACTTAAAGTCTTTTAGGTTGGGTCTGGTCAGACCAGATCATATCATATATACTACATGTTCTTGATAAACCTGTTAAGTCTTTGCTGAAAATGTTCAACTTTCAAATACTTATTCATTTTTTAACAGGTTCAGCAACAGAGTCTAGTCACATCCATCCTGTCCATCCTCATATAGTGCAAGACCCTCTAGTGGGACAGACACTGCTCATAAGTTCCATGTCTTCTACACTACACTCAGAACAGATTGGTGTGTATATTAAGCATGTTAAAATACTTCCAGTGTGGTAAATGCAGCAAATGTTTCAATAAATATAATGTGTCCACTAAAACTATTATGTAAAAAATATACAATTCTTGCCTGGGGATTCTACATGTATGCCAGAATTGCATTATAGAAACATATGTGCATTTCAAATTTTGCATAGTTTTTAATTTTTTTACATTGAAAACAATATTTTCTCTTTACTTGCATAAATATAAATTTGCCTGTTTGGCATAAGTATGACTACATCTGTTATAGCTGATCTCTAGACAGCTACAGTATAAAAAAAAACTACTTAAAGAAGTATCGCCATCATTTACATTTTTGTGTAGAATGCCCCAGAATCGGGTCTGCTACAGCGCTGGCTTGGTTTGCGCTCCTCTCTGGATTGTGCTGAATGCTGTCTGTCTGGAGAAGCCCAAGCAGGCAGGATGCCTGTTTTCTTTTATAGGGCTCAATCCAGACACAGTGGCCACATCCATGGGCTGACTTTCCGCTCAGTGGCAGCTGGGGTTGGGATAAATCTTTTACATGCAGAGTACTAGCTGACAGCTTGTATTATTGTCATTCCGTTGTTGTAAATTATGAGAGTTGTAATTTCCAACTAATATATGAGATAGACTCATTACATGCAAAGCAAGATAATTCAAGCCGTGATTTGTCATAATTGTAACAGTGTCAGCACTGACATAGTGATTACATGGCTTTCAGTTTCCTACATGGTGAAATTTAAAGTACTATTAAAGTCACTTTTATTTTTATATACATCTACTGCTAGCAAGCATTAGACATATGCTAAAACATAGAAAAAATTAAAAAGTTACCCAATAGGTGTCTCCGCTGCTCACTCGCGTCTGAAGATCTGAAGATTCTAGCGGCCGTGAAGGATGATGGGGCGGGCAAATTTGCACAGTAGAGATCTTCGTCGGGGAGACACAGTGTAAGTCAATGCAGACAGTCGTGAGCGTGCACATTGGACAGACACCGTGGGACACAGAAGACACAGCAGTCAGCGCTGGATCAGTGACCGGAACCAGCGCTGGAGGGACTCCTGAAAAATACTGGAAAGAAGAAGATGATCGGATCAAGAGGCATTATTTAAGGTAAGTAGACATGTGCGATTCGTTTCGTTACGAATCGAAATTCGTACGAATTTTCCTGAAATTCAGAAGCATCCGAAATACGAATTGCAGTTTCCGAATTATATCCGAAATACGAAATTCCGTTAACGAATTTCGGATCCGAATTTCTTTGAAACAGGAACTAATATTACCCCTGTAAATGAGGTTGAAAAACATGACAAGATTTTTTTTTTAATCCGAAATACGGATCCGCTGCTGCTGTGGGTTGCATTACAATACACAGTCAGGAAATACGAAATTCCGTTGACGGAATTTCGTTCCGTTACAAACATTCGTTATATTGAAGTTAAAAAGCAAAGTACATTTGTTAATATATTGGAGTTGATGGCAGTTTTTTTTAATCCGAAATACGAAATTCGGATATGGAATCCGTTAACGGAATTTGTATTTCGTTTGGTTGACCAATCAGAGGTTTTCTCTTCTGCTGCTGACAGTTGCATTATAATACAGGCAGGAAATACTAAATTCCGTTGACGGAATTTCATTCCGTTACGAACATTTGTTATATTGAAGTTAAAAAGCAAAGTACATTTGTTAATATATTGGAGTTGATGGTAGTTTTTTTTTTATCCGAAATACCAAATTCGGATCCGGAATCCGATAAAAAAACAACTACCACATCGACTCCAATATTAACAAAGGTATTTTTGCTTTTTAACTTCATCATAACGAATGTTCGTACAGTTACGAAAATGTGCCGAAACTAACGAAAATTCGTATTTCGAACGAATCCGAATTGAGTTTCGGACACGAATTACGAAATACGAAATAACGGATATTCCGAAACGGAAGGAAACGGAACTAATTTTGTGACGGCGCACAAGTCTAGAGCAGCATGGGGGGAAATTGTGACTTTGTCACTTTAAGGCCAGTTTTGCTATTTCCATATTGGCAAAAAATTTAATTTTACCCGGTAAATTAAGTTTGTAAAAATCATTTGCTTCTTGCTATTGATAAATTGTAAATGTATATGGCTAAGTATATTTATTTTTAATTTTGTGTTTTAGCCACTCCTGAAACACCTCTGCCTTCTCCTCCTCAAGGGTCAGGACAAGAACAGTATAAGCTATCCACAAACCATGCAACTGTCATTACACATCAGTCAATCTTGAAGCAAAAACCTTGATATTTTGTACATATTAATGAAAAGAATGGACACTGCCAGTTTTGCTCCTCTGAAGCCCTCAGCAAGCAGCTGCACTTAGGATGGCGCATTGCACAGTCATCTAGAAATAAAGTGTATTAGAGTCACTACTGGTAACTTGTTAAATGAGATATTTCATATATCAGGCCTTTTATTAATTTCATATATTTTCCTAATGAAATTGTTATATGTTAAAATTAATAAATTAATAGATTTGGCAATATATTATAATATTGCTATTTTACTACTTGTTTATACATACTTTAAAGTATATTATATGCAAAATATAATTTATGTTCTTTTATTAAATATGTGTTACTATATTTTACTGCAAACCTGTATCCAGTCTCACATTAGATATACTAGCCAAATGTGTCAAAGTAATTTTAATTTTTGGAAAAGGTCCAATTAAACTTGCAGGGTAGGTTTGCCAGAGTAAATTTTGACATTATGTGATAAATGTGCTTTCTAACTAATATTTTTGTTTAGATAGATAAAATTACTTTGGAAACACCTTCATGCTAATATATCATACTTTATCATTATCAAAACAAAATACAAGCTTATTTTTTTCTATATATATATATCAAGTTAAACTTGTGCCAATGTTTACAGTACATCAGTACAAAAGCAACTGTGATACTCTTTAATTTTCTTTAACTCTCATATTTGCAAAGTAAACTTGTTTATTGAGGATCAAGGATACACATGTAATGCAGAAATGCACAAATACAGAGAATACAGAAGCATAAACAAATGGCTTTATAATGTTTAACAAATCCAACAAAGATTTACTGCACATGGTAATAACTGTCAAAATGTTGAAATAATTATTTTTATTTAATAAACGAAATTACCAAACGCTGTAATTTTTATTTAGATAGCTTTATTCAGCAAGCATGTATTAGTAATACTAGACATGTAGATGATGTTACTGTTTGGATAAATAAAATTAGGCTCTTACATTTTGGAAAACATTATCAATTCAAGAGGTATTGATCTTCACACTGAAGTATGTATTTACCACATATGTAGGGCCTTTTATTTTGTATTTTCATGGTATGCAAGAGTTTTTGAGAAAAGCAAAACTAAGCTAAACATTTTTCTACCCTAATCTTAGAAGATACATTTAAGTGATACTAATTCTGGGCAAAGGTAGATAATAAATGAATATTACTTTTGGGGGCCAAAATATCAGGCACATTGTGGGGGACATTCCTGACCTCCAGAGTGATAAAAGGGCTTGCCATATATTTCCTCAAAGTAAAACACCTTAATTTGTATAGATGAACGAAGTTGCAGTGTTTTGTTTCGTACAACCCATGACATTATAGGGAATTCAAAATACTGATATACTGATTTAATAAGCTAGAGTAAATAATTTCACTTGCATTTTGGAAGTATCCTAACTGTAATGTGGTGGCATTTATAAAAAGATTTTATGATTATTTTATTCTTGATTTCTAATAATTATTGACCATTGATTAATGGGATGAAAAAAAAGTGGTTGTAAGCTAAAAACATGCATGTTTAGTAATAGCAATCCATAACCAGATACGTATAGATAAATGCAGACTTTTTATTCTTTGCATACCTTATTTTTCTTTCCCTCTCCATTCTTCTCACAGTGGCCATTTTTAAGGGCAGATTGGTCTACTGTATCTCCATTTATGTCCTGCAACTCTGGCACATGTGCTAGGACATGTGACCATGCACATTATCTCAGGGGAGGAAAATGCCTTTCCCTGAGATCTCATGAGATTACAATGAGATTTCTCAGCAATGCTCTGTGACTTAACCTTCCCAGGATGCAATGCTTGGGCAAAATACATCACTTTTGCCAAAGAAACATGTAAGTAAATTGAAAATATGTTTGTTTAACTAATGAATGTAAGATGATTTCATATCAGCATGCAGAGCTGCATGCTGATGTGTATTTAAGCCAAAGGGGGTAAAGGTCCACTTTAAATTTCATCAACAATTCTTTGGCTTTTTATAGTGTGAATGTTACCAGTGGGTCTTTAATATTGTGCATCTTGTTCTAGTAATCATCTGATATTCCAATTTTGAGTGGTTGATAGCAAGCACATACTTATATTCTTATATCTTACAGAAACATCAGTGGTGAGTCATTTACACCAGAATTTAAAGTTCTACTAAATTGTCATGGTTACTGCAAAGCAAAATGGTGGTGTCATGCTTTCCTGATGAAAAAAAAAACAGAATCAATACAGTCCCATTTTAATTGTTAAATTGTGGTACACAAACTACAGTGTAGTAGTGTAATAGCAGAAGTGTAGACTTTACTGAAATACAATGTACAAGTATGGGGACTTCAGGCATGCTCTCTATGCAAATAAATCTTGGCAAAAGGACTGGGTAAGGTAATATTTAGATGGAAGCGTTCACCAGACCAGACCAGACCATCTACCTGCAGAATGCACTATTTACACATCTGTACCACATCCACACAAGGATGATATATCTGATCTGGTCAGTAACTGAAGAGCCACAAAGAGGTAGGAAATTTTCAGGTAATGCTCCCTGAGAAATGTATTCAAATGTCCCTTCTTGGTAAAATCAAATATATTGTTGGCACTTGAGTTTCTGTATGTGATAATAAGCCATCAAAGATAAAGCAATAATAAAGAAATCCACCAGTATCCATCCAGGATTTATATATACCATTTTGGGTGTAATTGTGCATTGTATTGAGCGTATACTTGATGACTATTACATTACTAATAAACATAAGCTTCCTTTTTCAGTTTCCACCCTTAACTTCTTTTCAATGTTATTGCTGTGTTTTATAACCCTATGCACCATAGGAAGCACTTTGAAAGCTGCAACTAAACATTTTGAAAGTTAAAATTACAGAGAGAAAATGTTTTTTGTTGTGTCTTTATACTAGGCAATCTAGCCTAATAATCATAATTTGTGCCATTTCCATTATATTGGAATAGAATAACTTTTGCATTTTAACACTACCATGCTAGACACCAATAAGCTTAAAGATGTAATAAGCTTCTAGCTTCGACATTTACTCAGGAGGAGTCCTTGTGCAATTAATTCCACAGTCTTTGGTAGATGCTGCAGATGAATTACGTTAGGAATCATTATATTGAAAATGGAGATGACCAGTTGAGAATTACCTTAAAATTTAACGCACAGCTGTAAGAGCTGTAATGTTATCTTTATATAATTCTTTATGCATGTTTCCTGTAGAGAGAAAACAAAAGCTATGTATGTACTTATTTCAGTGCTGTGCATTCTCATTTCTGAGAATTTCATGAGTATTTGATTTTACTCATAAAACAGTGCTCAGTCATTGACTAGTCGAGCTACTAAAGTTGTAATGTTTCAAAGAAGGAAAAAAAATGCAGACTAAGTTATTCTATTATTTTTTCCATTATTTTTTCCAGGTTATACAAATCAGCAATGGGTTAAACGACGTACACTCTAGAGATATGTTGCTGAAGTTGTACCAAAAAAACCCCACTTAAATCCTTTTTTAAAAAGTGGGAAGGAAATCTGATCACAGAGAATAGTATTACAGGTTCACTAATTTCTTGATTTGTATTGTGTACATTTGCTTAGTTTATTTGTATTGTCATCAGTTATAAATAGGGATGCACCGATACCAGTATTTCGGTATGAGTACCGATATTTTTTTTTCGGTACTCGCTGATACCAAATACCAAGTACCGGAAGTCCCATTCAGGAAGACAGGCGGCATGTAATGGCTCGCCACCTGGCTTCCTGATTAGCCGGGAAGCCAGGCAGCATGTAAAGACTTGCCACCCTGCTTCCCGATTAGCAATGAAGCCATCCCCATGCTTCTTGTCACAGTGTAATAACGCAGCGCCCGGCTTCCTGATTGGCCAGGAAGCTGGCTCCATACTCCCTCGTCACTAGTGTAATGACACGCTGCCCGGCTTACTGATACACAAAGTATCGTGCTAGGCATCGGAGCATTTGGGCGAGTATGAGTACTCACCCAAATACTCGGTTTCGGCACAGATACCGATACTAGTATCGGTGCATTCCTAGTTATAAACAAATTGATTTGAAAACTTGCTTTGTCCAGTCAGCAAATAAATATCTGTACATGATTGGATGGATTCTTATATTTAATGGTTCTTCAGTGACCAGACAGGTCTACATGGAAATTATCAGAAGAAAATAAAACTAATGAATCACAGATGCTACTGATACAGTCATCAATGGCCTTGTGACCTGGCAAGCTAACACCACTAGTATATAAGTGCTGTTAGTTGTGTTTTGCATGATCCTGAAGGCTAAGGAATGGAATCCCAGATAGGAAACCATGGGAGGAGTTCCTTTGAAGCGTGGAAACCAATCACTCTGATTAACAACTGTTAAATTGTAAAGCACAACTGCTGTGCTCTAAGCATGCAGCAGAGCACCATATGTAACACATTGTCGGAAATAGGGAAGAGGTAAAGGAAAAGAAAGTAAGATAGGGTCCTCAAACATTTACATGCACTCTAGCCAATTATGTGAGAGCAGAAGTCCTCCACTTTGTATTTGAGAAAACCACCAAGCGTGAGTTGCTACCACTCAGAAATTAAGGATTTGAAAGAGAGCCACAATCTCTGAACGTCTACTCAGAAAACTCTACTTTCCAAGAGATTACAATCTAGTTGCTGCCTTCTCAAATAGTTGAAGGTTTAGATAAACTAGTCCGTTTACCAACAGTGTTAGTGCAGAACAACAACAGCAAAGCTCACTGTGTCACAGTAGGTACTTAAGGAAGAACTCCAGGAATTTTTTTATTAACCCTTGCAGTGGGGCTAGCCCCACACTGCAAGGTTTAAGTGTGTGTTTGTGTCTAGGTGCTAAAATAACAAATAAATACTTACCCGAAACTCTGAGTCGGACAGCTTTCACAGCACTCCCTCCAGCCTGTCTCCCCCTGACTGCAGCGTTGGAATCTCCCTTAGCATCCTCATGTACATTTTGTATAGACATGATGATTTATGGGACTTTATACTGCCGCAGAGGAGATGTTGGAAGGACCAGTCTAAGAAGAAGCCGGCTTGGAGCTTCAGGTGAGTAAGACTTTTTTTCTACCAGGACACAAATGAGCACTTAACCCTTGCCGTGCGGGGGTAGCCCCACTGCAAGGGTTCATTAAAAAAATCCTGGAGTTCTTCTTAAAAGTGATGTGTTGCTGAACCTGAAATGCCAGCAAAAGGTCTCCAAAAAAAAAGTAGATGCTTACCTTTGCCATTCGAATGTAAAGAATGACAGTGCTCCAGGTTCCTTCAGCCAACGAAACCTGCCCCAGTACATATGTCCCACAAGGGTACATCTCTCACCTGGAATTCAAAGTTAAAAAATGCAGACAGGGCAGCCACTTATTCAGAAGCACACTAAAACTTTAATATTGATATTTTGAACATCATAACACAATTGATTAGGAAAGAGATGTGTCTTTCATGTTAAAATAGTTACCGTTTTTCTAAATCATAAAAAAAACTATTGTTGTACAAATCAATTAGTTTTCTGTAAATATCCCAAGTGCTTTATCTAAAATGTAACATATTTACCATATAATACAAATGAAAAAACATTTCTTCATTTTCTGTATGCTAACAATATTTGACATCCAAACTCAAATGTCATGCCCAGACCATGTAACACTTCAGACTCCTTTCCCACTAAAAAAAATCACTGGCCAATTATCATGCTAATCCTTCCATAATATAAAAGTTAATAAACCGTAATGAATGTAAAGTTTAGCTTTGACACTTGAGAGGTACTGTACAACAAGAAATCAGACGATTAAATGAAAGTAAATCAGCCAGTCACACGGTTCACTATGTTTTCCGCTGTGGAGGAGGGGGAAGAGCAACTGCACCATTCCAAATATCTTGATGAGATAATCAACTCCCAGGTGATACTGATTAACTAGGACACAATTTTGCTAGTCAAGGCAGAGTAATCTGAACACAGTATGATTTATAGACTGCACAGACAACACTACTCATTATAAGTGAACAGAGCATCCAATTTCATTGACAGTTTATACCTAACATCAACTATTACTATTATTACTTTTATTGTATTTACTTTTTATGTACACACAGCCAGTTAGAAGGGAATGGCAGATAATGAGTAAGAATTTTCATGGTCTCTTGGCAGAGTGAATAGTTAAAATTGACATCTCTTGTCAATGTGATGATAGTTTATTGAAGCATCTAATTAAGAAAATAAAGATAACCAGTCATTATAAAACATAATGGTAGGTTCAGTGGTCATGGAGAAGGATTCTAGGTGCTAAAAATGACAAAAAACATTATTCTGGTTCTGCCATTGTTAATGAGTGTATTGCATAGGGTAAAGTTTGGACCACTTTACAAAATCAAGTAATGCACATGTAAGCAATATGCAGAGGTGTCCCTTTTTTTTTGTCATCTAAATCCTGAGGGGGGGGGGGGGGCTGGTGTTGCACGCAATTAGTTGGGTGGGTGAGTGAAATGGGTGCTGATGGTGCACACAATCAGTGGAGGGGGTGCTCTGCATCTCCCCTCTCCCAGCAGCCCTGACAGCATTCCTGCAAATTCCCCTGTTCCCACAGATCCCAGCAGCATGAGGTCATTTGTCACTCTCTCTCTCTCTCTCTTCCCATTAGCTCTCTTCCCTAGACCCCTGCTACTCTCCAGGCTCAGACACACACCTGCTGTTCTGGCACACTGCTCACCATTCTCTTCTGTACCACAGAGGTCCCTGCAGGTCCCTGTAGATCTCTCACCTGGGTGGTGGGTGGAAGTAAAGGTCCTAGCCAAGCTCAGCCAGTCACAGTCCTCCCTGCTCATTGTTAGGAGTATCCCACAGAGTGACAGTGATTTCACTGGTTGTCAGGAGCTGGGCAGGACGCTGGCCAAAATGTCTTAGGTTTCTAAGAGCTCGGAAGGGAGATGTGTATGCCCCTTATACATGTCCCCACATGGCTCTTAGCAGCCTTGCGCACTCTGGCCAGGATGGGGGTGGCATACACGCTGCAAACATTGTGCAGCAGAGCAGCCATGTCACTCTGCATGTGCCCCCCACATGACCCAAAGAGATGCCCCAGGCTGCTTCATTAAAGGGATGGCTCTGCAAATATGAAGATGCTTGATTGAAATAATTTACATTTTATTATTCAAATAACACATGTCATGGCCTTTTGATCACTTCAATGGTGATGCTCAAGTACCAACCTAACAAACAATGTAACAAACTGAAGCACATAATAGGAAAGAAAATGTATGCTAGTGGACAAGAACAGCCAAGAGCATGTGAATTAAAAATGAAGAAATAAAAATATACATGTCAGTTACACTGATTACAGCAATCCCCATAATTCTAAGCTATTAGACAAAAATACTTCATCAAGTGTAACTTTCAGCAAGTTAAAGTGAAATTAACCAGTGTTTACTACAAAATTCCAATCATGTGCAAGGTAACATATAAAAGTTTGTCTGTCTCTTGATTGGATGTTTTAGATTGTTAATTTAAATGATTACAATCTGAACTAGGAAGACATTTTGGGGTTGATTTAATAAAAGGCAAATAGGCTGTTAATTTTGCAAGTAAATTTGCACTTTGCAAGTTAATTCTCCCTTAGCTTAGTGAATGTGGTAAAATTTCACTTTGCAAAGAATACCCATTTATGTGCAAAGGAAAATTTAAAAAAGGACAACAGTATTTATTCCTGCACATGTTTGGATGATGAAAGTCAGTTCATGAAATTAAGGGAAATTCCCCTTGCAAAGTGAATACCCCACTTGCCTTTACCAAATCAACCTTTTTGTTTCAGCAAAGTGAACCTTGCTTTATAAGAGCTTCCTGCATTCTTCTTTACCAACTGTGTGAATCACATCTCAAGTTAAAAAAAAAACTCACTTGCCACTCAACCTGCCCCATTTGTTTGATCTGTTTAGTCCAGACAAACTCAACTTAATTCACTGTCACATGATCCTGATATCATGTGATGATACATCAATAGATTTAAAAAATGTTTTAGACTAGATAAAGTTGCCATCATCCACAAATAACAGCAGATCAAGATAAAAAAATTGGGTATAGACATATTTAGAAGTGTTTAATATAAAATAAGACTTTTATAGCTCGGGCTCTTGGAAGCAAGTGGGGGAAGACTGAAAGGGGGATAGCCTGTGTATAGGAGTTGCAATAGTTAAGGCAAGAGATAACGAGAAAGTGAATTAGTAACGTTATGGTGTTATTTTTTAAGATGGGGACATTTTGGAAATGTTACAGAGGTTAAGGCCATAGGATTTGATTTGATTGCATGTGGGGTGTAAAGAAGAGGTAAAAGGCCATGATTACACCTAGCACCCTGGCATGTGTGAAAGGACTGATAGTTGTGCTATTGATTTCAAGTCAGGGAAGGGAACACATGGAGGTGGAAATATTATAAGCTCAGTTTTTGAAAGACTGAGATTAAAGAAGTGATGTGACGCCTACACAAATATGTCAGTAACTAGTGATGCATGGTGAGACTTGGTGGATGAGCTTAGGAGAGAGATATATTTCAGTGTTTTTGAAATTAAAATGGTATTTAAAGCAAAGGAAGGGTATTTGGGTGTAGATAGAGAATCTATCCAAGGACAGATCTGCTATGGCGTAGGGGAACCCTATGGAAAGGTGGTGGTAAAGTTGCAGGTTACACAGAAGGTGCACTAAAATAGGTAAGAGGAAAGGTAGGAAAACTAGGAAAGGGCAGCAGGAAAGGGCAGCATTTTGGAGGCAGAGGGAGTGGAGTTTTTTGAGGAGGAGTGGGTGGCAAACTGAATCAAAGGCAACAGAAAGGTCTAGCAGTATAAGTATAGAGTAGTGACCATTGTGATTAGCAGTTAGT
This sequence comes from Nanorana parkeri, assembly GCF_000935625.1. Taxonomy (NCBI): domain Eukaryota; kingdom Metazoa; phylum Chordata; class Amphibia; order Anura; family Dicroglossidae; genus Nanorana; species Nanorana parkeri. The sequence goes on from NW_017307342.1 coordinate 291,391, forward strand.
AAGTCATTAGTGAGTTTTAAGAGGGCAGGTTCAGTGGAGTTTTGTAGGCAGACTGTAGTGGATAAAGAAAGTTGTTTGCAATGAGTTGGCTGCTCAGATGGTTGTAGACAAGGTGTTCAAGCAGTTTATAGGTAAATGGGAGCTAAGAGATAAGTCTTAACTTATTCAAAATAGTATTGTTCAAAATGGGGTTGTTCAAACTAAATAACTTACATAAATTCTGATTCTACCATCTGTTTCAATAGAGGTTTCATTATTATCATACAGTACAACTCAGGAACACAATTTCCAGCAATTAATGTAATAAATGTGTGCTGTCACTTATTTAGATAAATTTGTTACATATTTTTGTAGATGTTGGTTTATATGATGAGATTAACGGATGAGTCTACCTTGGTTAATGGTTGGGGGTTTATATTAGACTTCATAATACACTTTGGAAAGCAGAACTTTTAGTTTTCATTATAGATTCTGGAAATCAGCAAATCTAGTTCTTCTTGATAGCTTCCCGAGAAAATTCCTAAGGAATTTCTTTATAGTCAGTTTTGTTCTGTGATTTTGATTCTGACCTCTTTGGGGGTGTGGGAGATTTATTTTGGACATTTTTTTAGTTTTTTAAACACATGGAAGGTTCTTGAAAGTGTTTTGTGTAGTTCTAAAAAAAGATATTGCACTAAATCATGTGTGAAATGAAAGTACACAGCAAGATTCAATTTACCTCACATTTTCTTTACATTGTAAAGTGGCTGTCTGTTATTTTTATTAAAGCAGAACTCTGGGTAGTAATGATTCATAAACAAAAAATGTGCTACCCTCCCCCCAAGTGATGATGGATTGAATGCTTTTTGTTGAGGGTATGATCTCCGGGGTAAAGCTTATCTTACTCCACGCATGATTGAGTATTCATGAAAAGAGGGAAATGAGAAAATGTTGTTTCATTAGACTTGATATTGGAATGGACCAGTATAGGATTGGATACGGGAATGGGTATTATGGGGATACAAGTTGATCCTCTTATCTAACAGTTCCCTCAACAGTTGAAATCTTCATTGTAGGTATTCAATGCAGGTATTACTAAGCTATTTTGAATATGGGTGTGAATTCTGAGAGGGAAATTTGAGGGAGTCTTTGAAGTCTAAATCATGGTTTTGGAAAAGAGGCAAGGTTAGGAAATATGTTCACACTGGCTTTCCATGAGTGTCTGAGATAAAGCAAAGGTGGAAGACAGAAGGTCTAGGTTCCAAAATCGTATCCCACTAGGAATTGTAAATAGTCGATCATGTAAGGTTGATTCATGGGGAACAGTTGAGGATTCTGTCTTGGGCACCATGTGATAGCAAAGAGGTACAGTTAAAGATTCTGTCTTGAACACCTGTGATAGGGGAAGGGGCACAGTTGAGGATTCTGCTTTTGGAACCTTGTTAAAGGCCAATCAATAATGATGAATTACTCTCAGACATTTAGAGGCTGTTCTAAGAACGCATTTCTTACTACTGCTACATTACAGGACTAAGCACTTTCAATGTTTCCTCAGCTGACTTTTCAAAGAAAGAGGGTTTCTGAGGGGATTGTGTTGTTGTGACATGATACATGAAGTTAAAATGTGGCTAAGAAGTCTGGTATAGTTCAGTCACATCATTATGAAACACAGCAACAAAACATGTGCTTATTCAAGGGGAACTCCAGTTATTGAAGTGCTGGACTACATGAAGAAGAATAAAAAACTAAATAAATCATAAAGCCTACTGAAATGAATAAATAATCTAAATAATATATCATTTTGTACAGCCCCATTCATCAGGCTGATTCTGTGCTGCACAACATGTCTCTCATGTCCCAATACATGTGGGTGAGACACAAATGGGCTCAGGGAGAGGCGTGATACTGTAACATATTGGCCTATGCCTTCACAGACTCTGATTCAGGTATATTCAGGATAATACTGCCAACAACAAGGATCTAGCAAGTGGGACAGCGAGATATGAACATAAATGTAAGAATGAAAAAGTAGAACCATTTATCAAAGAGGCAGTATCTTCTGAGTCCGTTTCCAAGCAACCTTTTGGGTATGACAGGAGTAACTTAAGGTGTTTTAAGATCACGTATTGGATAATATAAATACATGTTTTGCAAGTACTGTATGCACATAACTGAATATATTCTTCAGAATATTTTCAGGCTGAGTTTAATTTTCATTTTGTACTTTATCTTGGACCTTTAAATGAGCCTTCACTATAAAAAGGTGCTGCACAAGTTGACACATATGCATTCAACAATCTCTGGGCATGTGTGATATCCAGTGTCACATATAAAGTGTGACAACCAAAACATTTGGCCTATTCTCCATCACTTTCTGTTGAGAGCACAGACTTAAGAATGCTGAAGAGAAAGTTTTTTAAATATATATGACTAATTGGAAAGATCTTATACATAGGCAAGGGACACAACAGGAGGGGAGTTGCTTTAATTTGTAAACATTCTAAATAAAAAAAGAGTATTCTAGGGGTACATATCACACCATGCCAGGATCCCATCCCCTCTGTTGCATTTCACCTGGTATGGACCTAATAGTAGACATCATCTTACTGTACCTGGTAAAACACAGCAGCGAGAGAGTGGTAGGGTGTGATCTGTACACCTTTGCTTACTAAACCTGTACTTCACTGTAAGCACTGTAGTGCCGCCGTTTCTTCTAGGATTCTGCTTAGCTGTTTAATGTGGCAGTGTACCCAAATATCAGGAGGAGACGCCGGTGGGGCTTCTGAATGGTATTATCTCCTCATTCATCCATAATGGGTATCATTTCAGATGTATGTAACTGTTATTTGTTTCTATTTTTGGCCAAGTGCTGTTTTTAATAGATACTAAGTACAGAATACAAAAATATGGATGCAGAGCAAGCATAGCAGCAGATAATGCCACAAATACCATGTTTGAAAGATCAATTGTACAGATCACAACATTTTTTATGAGGGCTGTGTGGCCAGTTTTAAAAATGACTGAAATATGGGGACATGTCATTTGTAGTAAGCTTTTTTGTTCTAGTACAGCAGACAAGCAAGCACAATATTTTGTTCATCACCAGAAATGGGCACGTATGCCCCGTTTTGTAATGATTATGCTCTGGATTTATTTATCTTGTTGCCACTTCAATCCACCTCTCTAACATACAATCTGCATATGACCAAATATTCACCTGTAGCACCACAAGGTTCAATCACAGCATGTAAAAGCATGCTGTATGTTGTAATAAACTGCAATACAAAAAATGTTGGGATATTCAGTCCATTATGGTAGTAGCCCTTTAAAATGAATAGGTTGCTTTAACATAATGTGTATTAACCACAATAGTTGCAAAATGGTCCCAAAATCTTATATAAATTTAGCGTCTTAATAAAATCTTAAAAGTTGTTTTCAGTCTTTTTAAATATGCGGCTTTATTAAAATAATTATTATTATAATACAGGATTTATATAGCTCCAACAGTTTGCGCAGCGCTTTATAGTATAAGTAAGAAATTACAATCACAATACAATTCAAGACAAGATGGTAAGGAGGGCCCTGCCCGTGAGGGCTTACAATCTTAAAAAGAAACGGCAAGTGATACATGAGTAGGTAGCTGTGTGGGGATGAGTTGTTTGATAACGTGATGAATGTGTTATAAGGGACAACTTTTTCCCATTTGTTTTCCTGCATTGTCACACTACAACACATGATGCAGATGGAGACTACTAATGACTGCACCAATATACAGTGCAAAACCATAGTCCAGTGTTACAACCATTAGGAAGCCAATCCTGAGCAGGGATGTGCAACCAACACTGGAAAATGTGAATGAAGACAGAAATTGACAGATCAGCAGAGTATATATACAGTACAATACATCAAATGGAATAAAAGCGAAAACTGTTTGATACTGGGAAAAAAATACAACAATTGTTTAAAACACACTGGGGGAAGGGATCAAAACTGGAGCAGACAGAAATTGGAGAAGTTGGAGAAGCTTGAGAAGAAGTTAAAGAAGCTTCTCTATTCAATCTGTTCAGTTAAGATTTGAAAATGAAAGAGAGAAGCTGATTGATTGCCATGCACAGCTGCTCCAGATTTTGTCTGGTCCAGTTTTAATATATCCCTCTCAGTATTTTATACAATTGGGTTCCTTTACCTACTGTCATATTACTTTTCCTGGTTCTGTGCCTTTTTTTTTTTAAATCCAGCTTTATTAATCCAAGATGCAAACTGACACAAATATTGCATGAATAGGCCTGCACGTAGGCAGCCAACTGTAATACGTTAAGAGTAAAGTATACATATCATCATAAGTAACAAAACCTCAAATGAGACAGTAGTGTACAAGGCACAGCGGCACAGTGAGTCAATGCAAGTCTAGCTACAGCATTATAGTCATGCCAATGGTCAGACGGGTTAATTCAGCCGCCCCTGTGAGTTTTCCACTTTCAATGCCGCTCAAGATGACGACCGAGCGGGGTCCCGGCCATCAGCGTGGGCAACCCATATACAAGAGGAAAATCCTGACTTCTTCCTAGCGCGGAGCCCCGCGCTCGGAAGCCATGGACCCCGAGCGACCATCAATAATTCAATAGGGTGGCTGCATAATAGTCTACGTATGAGGTAGAAAGAAGAGCAGTTAAAAAAGGTCAAGGCAGGTGTGGAAAAAGAAAGGAGGAAGAGAAAGCAAAGGGGGGGTGGTCTCCTCTCTTTCCCCCCCGGTATCTCCCATTGGGACAGTGCAACTAGCCGGCATAAAACCCCATTTGCCCAAACGTAAAGTGAAAATATTCTGCGTAGGCGAGAAAACAAAGAAGGTGGTAGACGAATGGGAAGCGCTTGCATCAAATAGAGTATTCTGGGAAGTATGGTCATTTTAAGAGCGTTGCAGCGTCCAAACCATGTCACCGTTAGCGCCTGCCACGCTCTTAAATCCTGTTAATTCTGTGATAAGAGGGGGGCAAAGTTGGCTTCATACAGCGACTTCAAGTCCGCCGTGATATGGGTGCCTAGATACGGTAGCGAATGAGCCTCCCACTTGAAAGGAAATGCGGCCCGAATCGCGTCCCGTTCCACCTGAGGTAACGTGATGTTCAGCGCCGCCGATTTGGACCAGTTGATCGCCAGGTTGGAAAGGGAACCGTAACATTTGAACTCCCTCATGAGTTCAGGGAGGGAGACCTGGGGCTGCGTGACAAAAAATAGCAGGTCATCCGCATATGCGGAGACCTTGTGTTCCATGGAGTGCGACCGGAAGCCTGAGATCCCCCCATTCATCCTAACATGACCCAAAAAGGGTTCCAGAGCGAGGATGTACATCAGCGGGGAAAGTGGGCATCCCTGCCGCGTGCCGTTTGTGAGTGGGAAGTATGCGGATCTAGCTTCATTGACTTTGATAGCCGCTGTGGGGTGGGAATAGAGCGCGGATATCCATGAAAACATATGTGGACCGAGGCCGATATGGCGGAGAGTGGACTTCAAAAACAGCCAGTACACCCTGTCAAACGCCTTCTCGGCGTCGGTCGAAAGGACCATCAACGGAGAGGATGTGGAGCATGCCTCATGGATGATATTCATAACCCGCGTAGTACTGTCCCTAGCCTCTCTGGTGGAAACAAATCCCACTTGGTCATCTTGAACTAAAGTTTGAATAAATGGGGAGAGTCTGGTGGCTAGAATCTTTGCGAAGAGTTTTAGGTCCACGTTTAGTAGGGCTATAGGGCGGTAACTACCACATTGTGCTGGGTCCTTCCCCTCTTTAGGAATCACCGCTACATGAGCCCTCAGTGAATCTATTGGAAGGGGACGGTGTTGAAGAATGGAGTTGAAGGCTGCTACAAAATGGGGGGACAGCTGATCTAAGTACTTCCGATAATAAGGGATGGTGAAACCGTCCGGGCCCGGCGCTTTGTCGGACTTGGATTGCTTCAGGGCCCCCGCTAGCTCCTCAGCCGAAATCGGGCGGTCCAAGCCCTCCCTGTCCGCCAGAGAGAGCGAGGGGAGACCGGAGCTACGAAGGTACCGCTCTATCTCCGCTACTCGGGCAGGTGCCTCCCGAACGTCGGAGTCCGGTTCAAGGTTGTAGAGTTTACGGTAGAAATCGCAGAACTCCTCTGCCATGTCCTGGGATAAAGTGAGGCGGGAGCCCTGACTGGAAATCAAGTGTGATATGAAGGTTTTACCTCTCGGGCCCCTCAAAGCCCCTGCTAAGCACCTACTCGGTTTGTTGGCATGTTCATAGAAGTATCTCCGTCCCCATATAGCCCGTTTCATCACCTGGACAAACAGGAGAGCATTGAGCTCCTCACGGACCCGAACAAGAATGCCCTCACCCCCCCTATGGGCAGTCCACCCCCCAAATTCAACCGGCCAGTTAAGTATAGAGAAACAAC
>NW_017307342.1:300090-304299 GCF_000935625.1 Nanorana parkeri
GAGAAGGAGAGGTGGGATGCACCCCTGGAGGTGTCCACTGTGGGGTCCATGAACATGTTATAGTCCCCGCCGAAGATCAGAGTCCCCTCCTGGAAATCTTCCAGGCGGGGAAGAAAAGATCGCAAGAACTGCAACTGGTCAGTGTTGGGTAGATACACATTAGCCAACGTCACCGTGATATCGCCCACCCGTCCCTTAACCACTAGAAACCGACCCATCTCATCAATCAACTGATCAACCCCTGTCCACGCCACCGATTTGGAAAGCAGGATACTCACTCCTTTGGACCTGGAGAGCGGTGATGCCGCATGATATACCACGGGAAAATCCCGATTTGTCAATTTAGGGACCGCATCTATTTTAAAATGTGTTTCCTGTATGAAAGCCACCTGAGCTCCGGCTCGCCGCAGGTCAGAAAGCAGCCTCGATCTTTGTTCAACCCCCTGGCGTTTAGGGAGTATATCGAGAGAGGAGCCATATTGTTCCATCGTCCCGTAGGAGGCCCAGGGGGAGGCAGGAGGGGGAGAATGGGGCAGAGGGAAGGGATGGAGCAGGGGTAGAGGGCAAGAAAGCAGTCAAGGCAGATTTAAGAAAAGCGGATGCAGACGATCCCGAGAAGAGAAAATAGAGAGAAAGAGAACAAAAAGAAGAAGAAGCTGACACCGACTACAGGTCAGCTAAAACCTTATTGTGGGTCACGCCCACCCCTGTATGGATAGGGTGTGAGCGTGCAACCTATGGGGGTGAAGTTAGCACCAAACAGTGGTTGAGAACAATAACAGTGTAGGAGATGCATCAGAGCGGCACCTAAACCTAGCATAATAGATATAAACACATTAACACAGTATCAGCATCCCAGGAACATGTCTCTATCCGCCCAAGCAGAAAGTCGGAGGACCCACATTGGGAGAGAGTGCTGCCCCACAGCGCCCCCTAGAGGGTTCCGCTGCTGGCCGCCCTCACCCCCCCTATGGGCAGTCCGCCCCCCAAATTCAACCGGCCAGTTAAGTATAGAGAAACAACATAACTATGAATCTGTGACCACAACTCCCCGTTATCAAAATCACAATGCTAAGAAGGGTCCCACCCCCAGGCCCAGAGTCCCCGTGAACTAAGGAAGTGCAACAATAGTCACTCTGCGGCCGGACGGAGCACCCAGGAAGGGACACCCCCACTTAGTTCAACTGTTCGAGCCTTAACGCTGGCTTAGGCAGAGCAAACATCAGCCGTGATATGGGGGAATGTATACAAAACCTGAGACATCAATGCAAACTCCTGCAAACGGGATCATCAAGCCTCACTCCCTGCGTGAGACGGGCCTGGGGCGGACCTCTGACTGGCTCGATTGCGGGATCTCCCCCGTCTGGACATGCCCATTGGAAAGCTTGCCGAGGGTGGACGATCATCCGAAAAGTCAAGCCAATTCGGAATCGGTATCTCTTCTGAATCTAGGAAGGCAAACAGGTCTGGCAGCTGTGAAGGACGATGTAGAGTGAAGGATGCGTCGCCCCTTCGCACGATGAGATGGAATGGGTGGCCCTATCTGTAGGAGGCATCTACAGAGCGGATGACTTCCAGTAAAGGCCGCAGGGCTCTGCGCATGCGTAGGGTATGTCTAGAAAGGTCAGGCATAATTTGGATCTGTGCTCCGTCAAAGTCCAGGGGCCCCTTATGCCAGGCCTTCCGCAAACTCGTGCGGGCTCGATTGCGAGATCTCCCCCGTCTGGACGTGCCCATTGGAAAGCTTGCCGAGGGTGGACGATCATCCGAGAAGTCAAGCCAATTCGCAATCAGTATCTCTTCTGAATCTAGGAAGGCGAACAGGTCTGGCAGCTGTGAAGGACGATATAGAGTGAAGGATGCGTCACCCTTTCGCACGATGAGATGGAATGGGTGGCCCCATCTGTAGGAGGCATCTACAGAGCGGATGACTTCCAGTAAAGGCTGCAGGGCTCTGCGCATGCGTAGGGTATGTCTAGAAAGGTCAGGAATAATTTGGATCTGTGCTCCGTCAAAGTCCAGGGGCCCCTTATGCCAGGCCCTCCGCAAAATCTCTTCCTTAACGGAATAAAAGTGCACTCTACATAACACACCCCTGGGTTGGAGATTGGCCTGGGTCGTCGCACGGGTACCCATAACACGATGCACACGATCTAATTCCATCTCAGACGCTGGGGGCTTATCCAGATATTGATTGAGGATTGCCAATACTGTAGAGCGAAGATCCCGGCCCATTGTAGCTTCAGGGATGCCCCGCAGGCGTAAGTTGTTCCGCCTATTGCGGTTCTCGCCATCATCCAGCCGTAGGAATGCGGCTGTAATTTGGGTGCCCATATCTGAGTGTGCCGTCTCAAGGGCTGCCACCCGCTGTGTGAGTGAAGCAGTAGAGCCCTCCACTGTCGCCACCCTGCCATCCAGTGATGTCACTCTGTGCCCGATGTCCTGGACCTCTTGCCTGAGGGCTGCCACTATGCGTGCGGCCATATCCTCCAGGTCCCCTTTGGTAGTCAGGCGCAGGAGAATATCCCTCCAGTCTCCCCCCTCTTCCACCTCTATGTCAGGGCGGGCATCCGATGTGGCCAGGGAGAGTGCCGGTGAGGGGATCGGTAATGGTTGCCAGTCGCCCGGCCGACTTACCACTTCCACGGGCGGCGCTGTCACTTTACTCCAGGTCTTGGACGGAGTGGGGCCTGCGGCCGTGGAGCGGGTGGACGCCATGTGTCGCGTATCCTCCGGTCGGCTCGCGGTACCCGTGGGGGGAAAGAAATCAGCCAAATCTGACTGTCGGGAACAGCTGACTTCCCGGCACCCGAGACATCCAGAGAAGGGGGAGAATAACGTCTGCTAGAGCTTAGGCCGGTGCCGGGAGATGCAGAGCTCCAAGGAGTCACGTCCTCACGTCGCCATTGGCAAGCCACGCCCTGGTTCTGTGCCTTTTAAATACACATTGTGCAGTTTTGATAAATGCCCCTCAGTATGCTCCAGATTTTGTCTGCTCCAGTTTTGATAAATTCCTCTAAAAGTGCTTTTGATACTTAAATGCCTTTTAGTAAGGGTTTAGATATGCTTTATTGAAAATAGCAGCCCCATGTCCTTGGGCACGCTTTTATAAATAGGTAGATCTGTGATTTTGGCAAAACAGGAGAAAAACAGCAAACTAACCACATCAATCCTATAAATAATCTCCTTTACAGTGGTTTAAATATTCTGTTTTGTCCAGCAGGTGGCGACATTACAATACCTTTTTTTTTCTGATAGTTACAACCAAAATATTATCCTTTAGTGCCTATTTTATTATAAATATAGCTTATGTCTGATTACATTTGAAAAAAAAAACATTTTGGTGTTATAATTTCATAATACTTTATTTAAACCAGCAAAAGAAGTTTGTTTGTTGTTGTCGTTGTTTGACAATTTTGTGTGGCATCAGTTGTGTTTTACATAGATCGATTGGTTAATTAACCATTAAAGCAAATAGCACGGTGTTAACTGGCACTGCAGCACACAATGTTAATCCCTACTTTTATCTTGAGGTCTGATGGCTCGAGCATTCTTTTTTTTAAATACAATTTAATACAGAGACAATTTTTAATATTTCAGGACAGTGATTCATAGATTTCTTTGTTTTATATTCATCTTATTAGTTTGGAAAACATCATATTAAGGAATAAATATTCTTAGATATGTCACTGTCACTGTTGTGAAAAATGTCATTTAAAATTTTATTGAAAGAAATAAACCCCATAAAATCATTTTCGTTGCTTTTCCGAAATTTGAACAGTATTTTGAGTATTTTTAATATTTTCGTATTTTGAACAGTTGACCTTACCTCGCTTCAATAAATTCAGAACAAAGATGGAATTAGGAGACAAATACACATGCTTGTCCTTAATAGCCATTGCTGGCCCAAAGCTAAAAATTAATTAAGGGTGAAATATTAAGAATTTAGGTACACCTGTCAGTACCCAAACGGAACAGACAGGCCCCAGTACTACACTAGAGGCGTCTGCACATACCTCTAGATGCATTCTGGCCATTTTACCACCTTGAGCTTTAAAATTGGGACAGCTGGCATTGTTATTAATAGGAAAAAGATTATTTTGTCTAGAAACATGACTGCAAACTACTAAAAATCTACCAGCACAAAGCTCAGCTTTTTTGTTGTATTTCTTAATACATATAAAGACTCACTGCCATGTAAAGACCCTT
>NW_017307342.1:304339-309962 GCF_000935625.1 Nanorana parkeri
CTTTGTAACTTTGTTTTTACTCACTGAGACTTGAAGACTATCTGCAAGTTACATTTCACACAGAAGTGGCTGTGTGTTGATGACAGCCACTCCTGCTGTGTAATACAAAGCAAATACCTGCCATCATTTTGACAATGAGTAATTCCTGGTAATTAGTGGAGGGAGGGGCAGCCACAGGGAAAAGAGTAACCAGACATTAGAGATGCATCCTAAAAACTTGGTTGAAATTTTAAGGATGTATTCCTAATGCTCAAAATCCCGAAGTGGCTGATATTAAACTTTTTTGCATAACTAATAATTAATAATATTTTTTTAAATAATATAGTCATAAAGTGAATATGTGAATAAGCATTACATAATTATTTGTTTAGAGACCACAGAAATCAATATTTAGTCAGATAGACATTGCATTAACAACTACTACTCCACTTTTTACCTCCACTTTCCTGTTATAGCAGTTGTTCAGTGTGTAAATATGACTATAATAGGCAACAGAATTTGACTACACTGTTCAGTGCACACTTGGAATAAAATGTACCAGTAATACACATTTTACTCTTCCTCAGCACCTCAAATTTGGAGAGGATCCTTGTATTGAGGGGTTTGGCTATTGCTTTTCAATGTCAGAATATAGCTCTGAAGTGTGAGGGCAGGGGTTGCATTTCTATTGCTGATGGTATTTTAAGGCATTCATAGGTTCAAAATCAGTTAAAATAATTGTGTACTGTGGGACAGGACTATAAGGAGGAGGAAAACAAGCAAGCACAAGAGTAAAGTAGGTTATAATGGTTTAGGGTACAAAGGAGTGATACAGATAGTGAAGACCTTGTAATCTATTAATGTATAAGGGAGAAATAAAATAGGCAGAAGAACTTACAACTGATTAGGATATAAGAGAAACAACATGTATGTTCTATTAAGATGCATGGAAGGCAAATAAAAGGAAAAGAGCTTACATGGTATTGTGAAAGAGAACAGGGAGAAGAGCCTACAGTCTGTTAAGGTGTAAGGGAAAGATACAGAAGGTCAAAGAGCTTGCATTCCATTATAACATAATGGAAGTAGAGACGTTTAGGAGCTTAGATTCTACTATGATATCAAGGAGGAAGTAAAGGTAAAAAAGCTTCCATTCTATTATGATATAAGCGAGTGAGAGAAGGCTGAAGAGCTTACAGTCTATGAAGGCATAAAGAAGAGATGTAGAAGGCTCGAATAATTAGAATATCGTGCAAAAGTAATGGCAGTAATTGCTGCAAAAGGGGCCCAAACCAAGTACTGAGTACATATGCATGCTTGTACTTTTCAGAGGTCTGATATTGTTCTATGTACAATCCTTGTTTTATTGATTGCATGTAATATTCTCATTTTCTGAGATTGTGGATTTGGGGTTCTTGGGGTTTTTATGAGCTGTAAGCCATAATCATCACAATTATGACAAATCACGGCTTGAACTATCTTGCTTTGCATGTAATGAGTCTATCTCATATATTAGTTTCACCTTTTAAGTTGCATTAGTGAAATAAATGAACTTTGCACCATATTCTAATTACTCAAGTTTCACCTGTATAATATAAGGGAGTTAGAGAAGGTAGAAACGTTTACATTCCATGATGATATAAAGGAGAGAAAGAAAAAGTAGAAGAACTTACAGTCTATTAAGGTTCAAGGGAAAGATGCAAAAGGTCAGAGATCTTACATTCTAATATAATATAAGGGAGGGAAAGAAGGAAGAGGAGCTTGCAGTCTATTGGGGCATAAGGAAGTGAGAGAACGTAGAAGAGCTTACAGTCTATAAATGTATTAGAGAGTGATAGAGAAGGTGGAATAGGTTACAGAATTTATGTAAAAGGGAGAACTACAGGAGCACAGCCAAATACACAGGAGATTTTACTTGCCATTGGTATTATTACAATTATGTTTACATGTCTGTCTATACAGTCCTGAGATTTACACAGCTTCACAGAAAACAGACCTGTATGGCAGGGCAGGACCTGTTATTTCTTGGTTGCAGTCTAGTAACACTTACAGGTCTCCTCCTCACCCTCATTCTGTGACTTGACAGTAAAAGGAGGAGAATCAGATAGATGAGCTCTTCTCTGTGTCATTCCGTTCTCTTCTCTTATCTGCTTGCTCCATGTACTGCAGCACAATTGACTGGCTGCATGTGCTACTTTTTCCTCTTCTAGTGTGGGCTTTACTGTACAGGGACTGATACCAGATAACATGCAGGTACTTATATGGCTTGCATTTAAAAAATACTTTTATTGTGTATTAATGAATACAGAGCTGCATTAATTTGTGTCTTTCATGTCTGTCTGGAGTTCAGCTTTAAGAGTGTATAATCTATTACTGTATAAGGGAGTAATACATTATGAGTTAAGAGCTTACAATGATACAGGTGGTAAAAGGACTTGCAGTCTGTTAAAGTATTTGGAAGAAAGTAGCAGATCTTACAATCAGTTTTGCTGGCAAAAACCTTTGTCTTTCATTTTGGATAGAATAGAGAAGGGCTTGAACCTTCGTGACTTTTTACTGTTGTCTGAAGTCCTACTGGGGAGATTTACCCACAATTCCTGTTCTGGTGACAACATTTTAGAAAGACAGGAAGCAACAAAATATTTTCAGAAGGGATACAAATAGCACTAAATGCACACTTTTTGGATTAGTAGGGGTATGCTAGAGCCACCAACAGATTTTTATTGGTATCTCGGATCCTTGTTGGAGTTTTTTTCCTCACTTTCTGTTTAGGTGACATAGGAGAGGAAGTGAGTGGGAACCTCCTCAGTGAGGCTTCAAACAGCAATAAAAACATGATAGTAGTTCTAACTAGGGATGCACCAATATATCGGCCGCCAAACACATCGGCCAGAAATGACAGTTGTGGCTAAATGCCGAAAGTGCCATTTTCTGGCCGATACAGCGGTGCATCCGTGCTTTCTTTCCTCCCAGCTGGGCGCTGCTCTGTGTCCCAGCGGGGAGGAGAGAAAGTGTGACAGCCGGCTGAGCCCTGCGGGAGAAGAGTGATGTCAGCGGCCGGCGTCTCTCCTCCCACACCGCTTAGCCTCCTGTTACAGTCTGGCAGAGCGGTGTGTGGGCTGAGACACCCTGCGCTGTCACAAGAGGCTGAGCTCTCCTCCCTGCTCCGCTTGCTCAGCCTTCTGTGACAGAGTGTCAGGAAGGAGAGCGAGTACAAACACTCAGGCATCAGTAATCGCTGAGTGTTTGTACATAATTGAGAACACGGTATGTTTACTATATCCTCAATTATGAATGAATGGGAGTGTTCATCACCTCCTGTTCATTCATGATTGTGGTTATAGTAAACATACTCTGTTCTCATGTTATGAATGAACAGGAACACTCAGTATAGAGGATTCCTGTTCATTGATAAAAGGGGCTGCGGAAAAATAGATTGAGGACTTTGGGGTCTACTCACTAAGCTGCCGTAAGCAGCCGAGTGAATGACCAGCCTAAAGCGAAGTGAGCCGAACGCTGTTCGGCTGTTCACTTCAGGCTGGTACAGCTGATTTCAGCCGTATATCGGCTGAAATCAACCGTACATCGGGTGGCTTTGGGTCGGCCGAACATGCTCCGCATGTTCGGCGGACCCGAAGTGCAGAAGAAATTCGACTCAGCCGATCCAACATCAAATGAGTGAATAGCCGAATGCCGCTGAGCGGCATTCGACTCAGCTGTTCTGCTCGGTCCCTCTGTGGGACCGAGCAGAACAGAAAAATAGTGTAAAAATTAGAAAAAAATAAATAGAAAACGATTGTGCGGAGCTAGCAGTGAAAGCTAGCTCCGCCCAACTGTTTTCTATTGGCCCGCGGTTCTGCTGCCGTCAAAAAAAAGAGAAAAAAAACTCTCCCGGGCACTCCGGGAGTCTCCTGCTCCCGGCCGCCCGGGAGAGAAACACTGCTTTTTCTTTTTTTTTCTTTATTCTGACACAGAGCCGTGTCAGAATAGAAGAAAAAAAATGTTTTGGCCGTAGGAATGCATTGCTAGATTCCTATTGGCTATTTCAATAGCAAACTAGCTATTGTACCCTGCAATTCTCCATCAGGTCCACCACTACTGATTGACGGCAGCAGAGGGCGGGTGCAATGCTAGTTTGCTATTGGCTATTGCAAATTGAAATAGCCAATAGGAATCTAGCAATGCATTCCTATGGCCAAATTTTTTACATTTTTTTTTCTATTCAGACTGGTTAGCTGGTAACCAGGGACACTTATCTCTCTGCAAGTGGCCGGAGCCAGCCGTAATATCACGCTACGGCTTTCAGCACGGCTCAGCCGAGACCGAGGCATATGCGTTCAGCTCGATTGATTGAGCCGCTCGGCCAAGTTCGGGAGCTGTACGGGCTATAGTGAATAGCCCGTACAGTAGCCCTTCAGTTCTACTGAACCGAAGGGGTCCTGGGGCCGAAGCTAGCCGAAGGATCGGCCGAAGCTACGGCTAGATCCTTCGGCTGCTTCGTGAATAGACCCCTTTGTGTCCTAAATCTCTTTTTCTGTTTTAAAAGGGAAATATCAGGGGTCTGTTTAGACCCCTAATATTTCCCCAAAGCCCCTAAAAGTAAAGTAGAAAATAAAAATATTTTTAAAAAAATGAATTAATAAATACAAATAAATATATATTTTTTATTTCGGTTTCGTTACGGTTTTGAAATTTTCATTTCGGTTCACCTCTAGTTGTAACCCCTCAGTACTCAAAAACTAAGGGATAATGTGGCTCGAATTACACTTTAACCACAGCATTCTGCCAGCCATGGATGCATTTGTTCCCAGTTTAAGCCAAACAATTGAAATTGCCAGTGCCAGCTGACAAACAAAATTGGATTAATGTCCTTGTCCATTTCACTCATTTGATCACTTAAAATGGGAAATCAGTTGAAACTGTGGATAATAGATCGCTCATGTTGAAACTCAATAGGGAGATCTAACATCAGCAATACAATTGCAGAGCATAAGACCAGAATTATGCCGTAATAAAGTGATAATAAACATTAGCAAAAAAAGGTAAAACATATTACTACTTTTAATATTAAATTAATTTAGTTGTATGGTAAGTGGAAAATAGTACTTCCCAAACTTTAAAGCTCAATCCCAGCTTGTACAAAAAATTGCTACGTTTGTCCCCTGGCTACTATACTCACCTCCTCTCTGGTGCTGTCCCACCTGCAGACAAACCCACTTGCTGGTTCAGCATCCTGGTTGAATGACAACTAGCATCATCAACCCGCTTCTTGTGAGACCAGGGCATTGAGGTTCTGTCCCTGCCCGGGACTCACAGGAGAATGTTGCAGAGAGTAGCACCACATCATTACATGGCATGGCTTTCTGCAGAATTTAGGAACCACACTGCAGGAAGAAGAAGAGGATGAAGAGTACCTGTGATGTCACTGGAAAAAAGGTATTGATGCTAATATTTTTTAAAGTTGGGGGTGCTCCAATAGGGCAAAGAGGGCTCACAAGCCCAGAATTGGGCTTTAATCCTTTACATTTTTTTTAATAAACCAAGACCTAGCAAAGTGCAGATTAACTTAGGTGCACACATACCTATGTATAACTAAGTTCTATAGTCTATATATATAGATATATATCTATATATAGTGTATATATAT
>NW_017307342.1:309972-332931 GCF_000935625.1 Nanorana parkeri
GGGGGGTATTTACCACATTCAAAGCTTCTCTCCAGAATAACACCCCTTTCCCATCACCCTTTACTCCTCATCCACTATATCTTTATGCCGGGTTACATAAAAAAAAGAGAATCTAAACATTCTTGCCCTGTCTTCTGGATTGTAGTGTGTGAGGGTCCTGTTTGGAATGCCTTTGTCACTCCCTGATCACTTCCTGGTGATGTGGTTGCTTCCCACTGGCTGTAAGAATAGTACATTAGAGGGGTATTCACAGGGTCCTGGCAAACTTAAGTAGTCTGCAAGACCCTAGCAGTATCACATAGGAGGAAGTCACATGAGATCTTATGAGGTTTTAATAAAGCTAGTGGGAGGAAATTTGTAGGTGGTCTTGCAAAAATGCATTTTTCCTTCAATTGAGTGTGCTATGACTGCTAAAATTGCTGGTAAGGCCAACATATTTTTATTTTGCTTTTAGGAGACAGAGTGTATGTAATGCTATTAAAACCGACAGTGAGTTAGGACATTATACCACTAAGTATAGATGTTTACAGGGGAGAGTTCATTAGGTTTGTAAATGGGTAAATGGTCTTGCTAAAATGCATCTCTAAACCCCTAAAAAGCACTTTTCCTTTAACCATGCCCTTATTAGGGTGCCGCAATATGGTTGTAACTGAAATTGCATTCTGGTATCCGTCACTGGGAAACTATACAATACGGTACCATCGGGGTTGCTTTATTGACTGGGTGATAAAAGCAAAGTCTGAAATGAAAATGCAGACTAAACAAGCCTAAATAAGTGAAACTTTAAGAAAAACTGAAAGTTACAAAGAGATTTTAAACAAGGAACCCACTTTGTTATTTGACATTAGAAAACCTCTAATATCTATGTACAAATTTCACATTACATTGAAAACAGAACACTCGGAACGTAAAAGATTGCTATCTCAGCTTGAACACCACAAATTTATATACCCTGTCCCAAAACTTCATTTTCTCTTTTTTTCCACGCTTACATTTACCCATAATTTCGGACTTGTCTCAGCTGGATCAGCTGCATTTCCCCGGGAAGATTGAGAACACATCAGTCTTAACTCAGTCACAATCCAGAAGGAATTCAGTTACATCAGTAAGTCTCATTACGTGAGATTCTTCTATTGCTTTTTGTTATTTGTCGGCCTGTAAAATACCTGTCTTCTTTCCTGATTCAAATTAAAAGAGTCCAGCAGAGAATGAATTTTCAGTTTCTTTGAAATATCTCTTGAAAGAGTGAAAGCCATCAAAAAATCCCAGTAAAATGGTTAATAAACCCTTTTCTTCCATGCCATAGTAGGCAGTGACACTGTGAATTTTCATGTAATTTGCAGACGGCATCTCATAAAATATGAGCAAAATTTATTCAGTTCAAATTAAATAGATGTAGCACAGAGTAATCTTTCTCTATTAAATATGTCACTTTTTGCAATTGTTTCTTAATATCCCTCACAGCTTCCATCTAAGATTAGCACTTTCTTTGCTGCTACAGTTTCACTAACCTACTGAATTATTCACTGAAGCATAACCTTCAGATATCAGGTTAGAAAGACCTTGATTATAGCAGGAAGTGAACTGTATAAACCATTTTCTTTAAAAGAAATTTCCTTGGTATAGAAAATCCTGCACTCGATTGGTATAACCTGCCTAGAAATTAAGGACATAATTGATAGAACCTGGTCAAGTGCAACATTGCTCCTTTTTGTTTACAATAATTCACTTGAAATAAAGTAAAAGTGATCTGTACATGTAATGGTGAAGGTACGAATGTTTTTTTACCTTACTGGTTTAGATTACCTAAGAGCAGTTTGGAAAAAGCTGTGTTAACACTTCTTTGTTACAAATGACTTGGGATTCAGAATCACAATCTTCCCACCACTTGAGAGATTAAAGATTTGCCTCCAATTATGTATATGTAAATATAAAACATAATACAAAGCTCAACAGTTCTGACTACCAGGGCTGCTAGTTCCAACCTTTGGAATGTTTTTTTTTTTTTTCCTTTTTTTTTTTACAGTCTACCATCATCATCATATAATATGAAAAAATATTAGGAAGCTATGCAGCAGGGTTTTGGAAACTGTGACCGAAATGAAACTGCCACTAAAATGAGGACATTTTGAGAAGATTAAAGGGCCATTCATACCAGCAGCCGCGCTATACCGCTATTGTGCATGTGCCTGGCACAGTGCTAATATGCTTGATTGTGACAAATCACACTGTTTTCTTTGTTTTTTGTTGTTGTTAGAACTTTACTGAAATGTCACAAGTGATATTTTGACAAGTTCTATGGGCACAGCGTGGTCCAATGTGGTTGTACTGCGCCCTGCTGTGTTGTTCTGAAAAAACTTATACTTTTTTTCAGAGCACACCACCACAACGTGTGAGCCCATCTGGAGCAAGGTAAATTGCCTAGTTTTGCATTGCTACTGCACTGGAAAAAACACCAAGCGCAGCTCCATCGCATTGGGTGTGAATGGTCCCTTAGGAAATATTTAAATGACTAGCTCAACATAGCTCATCACAGTTCTTTCTTTTTACTCTCACCACAGCGTGTGTATGTTTAATATATTAAATTTCTATGGAAAGAAATCAAATTAAGATAACCAGATAATTGCTTCTCCAGTATACAGTATGTTCAATTGTTAGATCACTAAATTTAAAAGAAAACATAAAAAGAGAGAAAAGTGATTGTAAACTAATTTATTATTAAACAAAAGTACACACAAAATGACCTTGCATGTGAAAAGGAGAGAATACTGAAACGCTAAACCCTATGTATGTGGCAGGCCATGTGGGGTGCTTGGAAGGAGCCACTTCAAAGTGAAAAATAAACATTGAATTGTACACTGCAGGGCTGCTAAAGACACCCTGTAATCTTGGCTCTGCTTGTGCCCAAAATACTGTCGCCACTTTACATTCAAGTGGCACACTTGCAATTCCCCTAAAGGCCTAGCAAATAAACAGGGTTGAGCTCTTCTAATAGAAAAATTGAGGTTGCTCTTCCCTGAGTCATTCAAACTCCAAGATAAGTTAATTCTTTCTTTTAACATGTGAGCACAACTTAGAGTTTACATGCACTGTTCAGTATGGCCTTGTTTTTTTTTTCTTATTTTCTTGTCATCTTAGTATGCCCTTGGAATGCTAAGAATGCATCGGCAGTTATCTAGAACATTGTTTTTAAGATTTTCCCTTTGCCAGCATTGTATATGTATGGTTAACTAGATAACGTGACTCTATTGTGTTGCTTGTGTGGATGTTTTTGCTTTTAGTTACTAGGTTTTGCACTATACTGAACTTTCAACATTTCCTTGCTGCCAGATCATTATTAGGTTTTGTTGGTCTCAAGTTAGAGAATTTCAACAAAGAACAATATGTGAGCATCCTGTTCTTTATAGCATGAAGGTTATTTCTCTTATTTTATATAAAGGGAGGAGATATACAGTGCTTTGTTGGCTCTTAAGAGGACAAGGTACCACACTCCAACAAGGCCCAAAAAATATAAATGTTTTATAACATAATTTTACTGTTGCATCAACTCATACGATGTGGTGAGAGTAAAAAGAAAGAACTGTGATGAGCTATGTTGAGCTAGCCATCTTATTTTTATCAGCGTTGCAAATCCGCAAAACAATATAAATGTGTATTGATATGGACCATGTAGAACAGGGATTTTCTTTATGTTCCTGTAAAAGTCAGAACATTAGGGATGTTTTCATTATAGTTTGTAAGAGCATTTTCTCTCTACGCTGGCAACCATCCAGATTTTCCAGATTTCCAGGTAATATCATCAATTAGTAACAGGTCAAATGACATTCACGCATTATTTCAATTGTGATCTTGCTAGTTCACCTCTACCCAGGGCTGGATTTCCCACAAGGCCACCAAGGCCTGGCCTCAGAGCATCAGGGAGTAGAGCTGATACTGGCCCCAAGGGTGCGGAATTCCTATTGCCCGATGCCCGAGACATGCAGTTCTGGGTGCCGGGTGGGTAGTTTTTTCCTACACTTAGCCCTGCTTCGGGCAAGCAGGGCCGAATGTAGAGCAGGGAAGCTGCAACTTGTTTTATACAAGTGATCTTGGAAATACCCACGAGATGACTTGTAATAGGCCTGCAGGTTCGTCCCCCCACTGCCCCCCCCCTCCATGGCCTGCCCCCACCTCCAGCTGCCTCTGTCCCCGCTGGCCACCTCCCTCCCCACCGTGGTTTTTGGGGGACCCGGGACCATGGCAAAGTAGTTCAGGATGGAGAGCAGAGAGCAGAGTGGAGAACATCCATTCTCCACTTTGCTCCATGTGAACACTGTGACAGGAACTCTGCATTCGCAGCCTTCTAATCTCAGCTGTCACAGGAGAGCCAGCACAGTCCTGTGCTCAAACTCTTGTATTGGAGGTGACAGGTTCAATAAAGAGAACCTGTCACCTCTAAATGCTATCACACAGGTGCTCCGGTGTGATAGCGATAACGTTAAGTGGAAAAAAATACAAATTTAAATAATACAAATAAAAATTAAAAAATAATGAAATACATTTAAAAAGTAAAAAATAATAAGAAACAATAATTTAAAAAAAATTAAAAAGTGATAAAAAAAGTAGAAAATAATAAAATAAAAAAATTCTAAAACATTAAAAAGTAAAAGATAATAAAGATAAATACAATAAAAAAGTGATAAAAAAAGTAAAATAATAATAAGGAAAAAAAAATTAAAACCAAACCTGCTGCCCCCGCCATCTGGTTGCCATTCTCTATTGGGGGGTTTGGCGGGGAGGGAGGCGCATTGAGCAAACCTGGCTTTGGGGCAGAAGAGAGAGTAAATCATAGTGCACTTACTGAAGCTGATGCAACGTTCTAAAGAAATATACAGGTCAGAAAGAGCTTCAACATAGATCTCCCCTCTCAGTCTGTTCGACTACCAGCTTGAACAGCAAAATCACTCCTCCAAAACTGTAATGCTCTCCATCAAATCCTTTTCCCATCATGGACAGAAACAAATAAAAATACTGATAGGGTAAAAAAGCTTTATTAAATGAAAAAGTAAAAATATTCTTCTGACTTCTTCAAGAGTGCTCTGAGCATGATATGATGAAACGCGTTGGTTGGAGCTGTTGATACCACTGCTGCTGAAACACTTGTTATAGCCTAGGGATTGGAAGGGTTTTATCTATCTGTTTAGAAGCTTATGAGTTACTGCTGAATGTAAGTGCAGCTACATTTTACCTTTTCATTTAATAAAGCTTTTTTACCCTGTGAGTGTTGTATTTGTTTCTGTCCATGATGGGGAATTGATTTGACGGTAAGCATTGCAGTATTGGAGGAGGAGGGATTTTGCTGTTATAGCTGGTGGACGAACACACTGTGAGGGGAGATCTATGCAAGTGATTTCTGACCGTATTTGTTTACAAGGTCCCATCAGCATTGAGGATGGGAGAAAGGTAGAGGTGAAGAGCACCAGTTGCATGGTGCATGCTTCTTGCAGATCAGTGACTTAAGCCGGCGTTACACCCATACATTTTTTTTGTTCAACCCACGGGTGAACGAAAAAAATTAATGTGTTTCCTCCATCAACACAAGCAGTGTGTCGATCGAGGCATTGCCGCTGTATGCATTGTATTCTAACAGGTGTCGCTGGCATCTATGAGAATACCCGATCAAAAGGTGCAGCTCATTGGCATAAAGATTTTCCAGCCAGCTCCTTCAATCAGCTGATTGAGGAATGCCGACTGAAAGGGAGCCGTCAGCCTCACACACTGTGCAGATTTCAGCCGTTCCAATAAAAACCGGCCGAAATTCGGCCAGTGTATGGGCACTTTCAAGAGATTCCAAAGCCATTGAATATGCATGAAAGCCAGGTAACTAGAACTACAGGAAAGGAGGGAAGCAATGGCAGCAGCCTATGCATATCTATCTATCTATCTACTTTTAGTTTTTGACACAACTAATTAAATATTCTGTATGTTGAAAATATAATCAGACAAAAAGATGAATTTATTGTTACAAAATCAGAAAGGCATGTATCACTTTTTATTTTATATGCAATTATATATTAAACACCTTGAATAGAATTTCAAACCTACTGGCACATACGCTAATAATACCAACATCAACCTATTCCATCATCTTCAAAGTAAAGTCTTGAAGGAAGGAGCAACTGTGCACAGCTTCCACTTTGGCTTAAGGACTTCTGTCTAATTTGGGTTTGGTTGTGATCTGTGTTAGTGAGGGTCAGACTCAGTGTGTGAATTATGTAATTGTTTGTATGTTCCTAAAATAATGTATTATTTTGTGTACTATTCTTGGTGCAGAATGAAAATAATAAAAGGTGACTTCCCTGCCTTGCTTTTCTTTAGCTTCAAAGCACCACATCATCTTTGGTGGAAAGTGAAAACGTGAAAACAACTCCCAATATACTAGATTTCTTTTTCAATAGTCCATTACAATGTTGAAAATACCAATGCAAAAATGATATTTGGCATGTTGCTGTTTTGCTTGCTTGCACTTCAAGTTTAAAAAATAAATAGGAAATATTTGTATCTGTGCATGACACAGCACATTAAGCCAAAATAGTGTTTGTTGGTCTATTTTGTCTTCGCTTCACTTTCTTATATTATTGTTAAGATAAATGTTTTACATCTTTTTCAACATCACGTATGTTGAAAAATTCAATTTCATCTAAAACCTATAAGTATAAGGGCTTGTTCACACCAAGTGCAGACCAGATCTGCATGAGTTTCTGCACACACAGTGCATTGGGTTGTGCCGCGTTTTTTGCCGTGTTTTTGATGCGTCCAGGCCGTTTTTGGCAAAAAACATTTTTTGTTTAAAATGGACTTTCACTGAGTTCCAGGGCGTTTGCATGCATTCCAGAGTAAGTAAAATAGGGCTCGCTGCAGTTTTTTTTACATGCTCTGGAACTGAGCGCTGCGGTGTGCCCTAGAACCCAAAATACCATTGGAATACCTGATTTTTGCTGAATCAGATTAAATTTGAACTGTGGGTGGCCTGTTGGCACCACCTGATAAGAAGACATTTAATTTAAAAATTGACTGAGATATGGGAAAACTATCAGTCAAATAGTGACTGCATCCTATCAGATGTAGTCACTGTTTGGGTATTCAGGGAGACGCAGCTGTCATGGCTGTCTGATTATAATAGCCAGCGGCAGAGATTCCTCCACCCATGCTGTTTGGTATGGATAGATGAATCTATTGATTTTCTATGCATGTATGGTTAGCCTTAGCTATGTCAGGTATCATATGTAAGGGGCAGTGGCCAAACCAACCAGATGGAAGGCAAATAGTGAAGAATTGGATTTCAGATATATAAGATGAAAGAAAAAGGACAGGTTGTGTGAAACATTTAACCAGACTAAATAATCATATTGAAAGTACAAAGTCTGGAAAATAGACAGTAACAGGGACAGCACCAGTGCAAAGTTACCAAAGTTAAACATATGTTCTCTAAGGCATAAAATGTAAGAAGAACATTGTATTTATCATTGTCCTTTATGGTAGGAATAAAACTTTGCTGCAAGATTACCTCTAGGTGTTTTTGAAGGTCCAGGGCTTACTCATGACTGAAAGCACTGGCATCGAACAGGAATTCTAAAGCCGAAAAAGAAGGACTTTGTGGAAGTGGAAAAGTAATGAGTCTGACTGGAGTGCAGGCCAGTGTTAAGACAAGCTCAAACAGAGAAGTCATACACCAGATGAAGTACCAGAGGATAAAAGAGTAATGTGGTCAATTTCCAAATCAAAGATCAGAAACAAAAATCGGTCACAGAAGAGTAGGTGAATCAAAGCTGGATTAGAATAAGAATCTTAACCTGATTCATATCAGACACAGGGGATATCTAGGAATAATGTCCAACCACTGGCACAAGGACACATATATTAAAAGTGGACCTGTTGATAGGTTATGAATATTCAAGTATTTAAATGTACTTAACATGCATTAAATAAACTTTGTGACAAGCCCTCACTGACCACTGAAGTTGCAGGTATTGTGGAGAAACTCTTAAGGTTCACATGGAAGTACTGAGAAGTCATCCAATCAGGTCTTAGCACCATGCACCCTTCTTCCAGAGTTCTTGCTTTGTGTTTACTTTAGAGATAATATGGGTGTAAGGCTGCCAAGTTACTGCAGAAAGGGGGAAGCAGAGTGTCAAATATCCGGGTGGAGAACGAGCTGATGAGGAGGCTTCTCTGCATCTCTCATTCGACACCCTTGGAAGTGGTGATAGGGAGGGGGAGGACACAACATGGCATGAGTGCAGGTGTTGCAGACTGGACTGGATATGCGTAGAGGCTTGGGTGCATGGACCAGATGACTGTGGACTGCAGAACCAGGACCAAATACCAGAATACTAGGGTACCAGAGCAGGGTAACAGGAGCGTAGTTGGGGTCTCAAGCCAAGGTTGGTAACAGCTGAGCAGCGGAGTACCATATCAGGATCCAGGAGCAAAGTCAGGGTCTCAAGCCAAGGTCGGTAAACAGCCAAGCAGCAGAGTACGAAATCAGGAACCAGGGGCAGCATCATGGTTACAAGCCAAGGTCAGTAAGGATGGTTAGAGAGGTACAGGGCAGAAGGCAAAGTTCAAAGTAGAGTAAGCAGGCTAAAGACACAATGGGCAGAAAGAGATCCAGAGAGAAGTCAGAAGGCAGGCTGGGCCATACTCAGATAAGCAGGATAACGAATCAGGTAGTCAGGAACAAGCTAAATACCCCTGAGCAATCTGTCCATGGCAAAAGGTTTGTTTAAATAGGCCATTTGGCAAACAGCATGCATGTTAATAAGCGTGCATCTACATGCTAATATGTGAGTGCGTGAATGCTAATGCGTGTGCCTAATGCATTTCTGCCTATGATACTGTACAGGACCACAAGCCATAGTACACACATGTGCTTGAGCCTGCACTTGTCTTCTGGAATGTACTGAACCTTCCTCACACAGAGGGAGCTAAACTGGCTTAGGCAAGCACTTTAACGCTTCTCTTGTGAACTTTAAAGTCCATTTCCACCTTTGTAAGTGAATAGCATTTATTGTGTTAATGTAGAGGTGCAGTGATGATGTATACGTGTGCACATTTTCATGACTCACAATGCAGGCTTTCTTCATTCGTTATGAAATTTTTATTAGACCAGAATCCTACAAATTCAAAATTTTCTCTGGGTGCCCCCTTTAATAAAGGGAGCACCAAGATGCCACCCCCTTGTGAATGAGTAAGGGTTGTTGTTACCCCTACTCGTTCACCAAAAAGTACACAAAATAGTAAATAAAAACTCCACACCTTAATAAAGTCCTTTATTTGAACAAAAACAGAAGACATTTTTTGACAAGTCCTTTATCCAAGGTCAATCATGTTGTCCATAGATGTAGGTCCACATTAATCACAATGAACAACACCCGCTTTCTCGCAGAATTAAAAAAAGTCCTGCCACCCGCCGACCCTTCCACTACCGCCGAATACCTACTGAAAAATGACAGGTCTGGGCTGAGTGTAAACAAATGGGTGGAGTGAGTCCCATGATGTCACGGGAGTCACTCTGCCCAGCTACATCCTTCAGCTCTTTAGTTAATAACCCCCTAAGTCAAGGCATATTGTTTTCTCAAATGCTATACATACAATAAATCATACATCTATACTGGTTAATCACAGTAATAACAGGGAGGAAAAGAGCAACTGGGAAGTAGGGAGGAGAGTTAAGAAGGAGGTAGAAGAAAAATGGCTGAGAAGAGGGAGGATGGCAAGTCAGTAGTAGTAATGAACAAGCATAGGAGAAAGAAGTGAGACAGATAAAAAAAAAGGGTGAATGAGAACGAGGAAGGAGAGGAATGTATGAGTAGAAGGGAGGAGAATGATGGCAAAGAAAGATTGGAACACAAGGATGACTAAATGGGAGGGAGAATAAAGACGGCTGAACAAGAGGGAAGAAAAACATAATAAAACCCACTCACTCTCTTACATCAAGTTCCTGCAAAACGCTAACTCTGCAAAAGAACCTTTCCTGCTGTCTACACCACTAAGCACTCTTCTGTTGTAGATATTGTAGATAAATCCTCCCTAAAATGTCCACTGGACACTGCAGGGCACACAGCATATTGACCCTCCCAGAAGTGTCAGGTTCAGAAGACACTTTAACTGATGTTTTCTCTAGAAGGGAGTGGCAATAAGCAGGGTGTGTAGCAGGAGAGGTATTTACTCATTTCTTTTATAGGGTGGGCTTTTTGCAGGAATGTTATGTAACAAAGTTGTTTTAAGAAAGAGGGGGATAAGAAAGGCTAAGATGCAGACTGGACAAGGATAGATGAGTAGGAAAGAGGATAAGTGAGTAACAGAAATTAACAAGCTTAGTCGGGCTTCAGATTAGGAGAAGTTACCTAAACAGCAGTAGGGGATTAAAACAGGTTGAGTGTATACAAAGTTTAGGTCTGCTTTAATGCCCATTGCATGAAATATTTGATATGTACTGTATGACACTGTTATTTCCTTAAAATAGCCCTTTAAATTAGTAAAAACAATCCTTAATAAAGAGCAGGTAAACAGCTGCCACATTTGTACATTTAAATTTAATCTATTGGTCTTTGTATGCAGGAGGCTTTGTAGGAGCAATGAAAGGAGCCTAGAACGCCACCTGCTGACTGCATAAAAGGTTGCATGATATTCATATGCAATATCTGATATATTTAATTTGCTAAAAACTATTTTTTTAAATGTGTATTTTTTACCATAATATATAAAGAAATTATGTACAATACAGCCACCATATATTCTCTTGAAATCACAAAACAGATCCTACTCTGGCAAATTACAGATATTTGGTTTACATAGGACACTTAGCACTGAAACATCTGCCTTACTTGGACAATGACGGTTCCTTCCACAGTTATCGCCCCACTATAGCCTGTTGGGAAATACTATGCTTGTGATCTACCCTGTAGGGATGAGTATGACATTTTGCCGTACATAGATTTACCCTCTAAATTGCAGGTTCAGCTTGGAGAAATTTTGGCAAAGCCATCTTGTAATTTTACCTTGCTGCAATGGAAGAAGAAATTATTAAATTACGGCTCCAGGTAATTTAAAAAAAAGCATTAAAAAAAAAGTTGCTTTGGGCATCGACCTTATCATTTAGATAAGTCCAAGCACTCCCTGTTACTTTAAAACAACATGTTTACACAGCCATTGTTTCCCAAGTCACTCTTATTCCTTGCCACAATCAATGAATATACTGAGTGTGAATGACAACATGGTGAATATTTTCCATGTCCTTATATCGCCTTCTCAGAGTCTATGCAATTATTTTTTTTACTACATGGTCCACTGTTTTTTTTTTAATGGACGTTTTTAGCTGTGCAATAAAACAATAAACACAATTCAGTGATAAAACTCTAAGATGATGACATGAGGACATTATGATGACCATGCTACCATTCATACTCAGTATATGAATGCACATTTGTAGGCAAACAGCAAATGCCCATTCACTAAGTTAAATAAAAATAAAATTAAAAATTAAATAATATTATGCCTTTTCCCTTTTTATTCCCTATGTATTTTTGTTTATTTAGACAACAGAAAAAAAATGGGGCAACACGTGCATGCACCCAGTGTTAAAAGTGCAGAAGTTGCTATTTTGACCCTGTTTTTTGCTATTTACGAAACCATCTTTGGACCATTTCATGGATTTTTGTGTATTTTTATATTGTCATTTTTGTGTATTTTGTTGCTGTTGATGTTTTTAGACCATAGGAAATAAATAAGTCAGAATAGCGATCTTAAAATGTCAACACCAAAATATTGAGGGCTCTTAGTAGGTAGAAAACCAGCCACTGACCATGGCATACCTCTACATTCAAATTACCTTTGCCCACAACTCCATGATTTATAACCAATATTATTGTTGCTGTTGATGTTTTTAGACCGTAGGAAATAAAAAAGTCATAATAGCAATTTTAAAATGTCAACACCAACAAATTGAGGGCTCATAGTAGGTGAAAAACCAACCACTCACCAAGGCATACCTCTTCATTCAAATTACTCTGCCAACAACTCCATGATTTATAACCTACATTGCATAACCCTAAACAAAGAGTAAATATTTGGGTCAAAGTAATGATATCAGTATCTAATAAATATATATCAAACTTTAATTCATATCATAATTGCACAAAGAAGAAAAAAACGAAAAAAACACATACATCAACAAAATAATACACCCACATTAAATGAGATTAAATTCATCCCAGCACAATATATCCCAGTCCTTATCTAAAGTCCACATTATTAAATTAGTCCTTATCTCGCGATCCACATAGGTTCATATTTAGTTTCCAAAAAATCATCCACTGTTGACGCAATGCACTATGTACTTGAGAAAATTGCATTTCTAAGTGTGACACAGTGTGAGCGTGAGTGTGAGCATAAAAAGGATATTATCAAATGTTGGCAGATCACATTATGCATGGAACAAAACTTGTGAAGAGGATGTTTATATAGATGGTCATTTTATTCCATTGCACCACTTCTTGTACTTCATTTTTTATCCATCCCATAAAGGGGCTTATAAAACCTTATGGTAAACCATCTGTTGCTGCTTTCATTTAAGGTGTCCCATGTGCGACCTCTCCCAAACCAGTCCACACCAGACACTCTTAACCGCATAACATCCATAAACTTCAATCAACATCATAAAGAAGCAGCTAGGACACCATCCGGTATACAAGGGTGTTACATCCAATCATATTTCCATACAACCACCAACCCATCCTCTTAATCTATTTCCTTGTATCACTGCCCATGTATGGGATGTTTATGTCAGCTGTTACATGCATATAGAGACTGCTCATATCTGTAGTGATGTGTAAAAAAGCTTTGTCTTGCTCACTAACTAATCAGGTCCACATATAAACAACAAGAAAATCTCTGGTAATACCAAAGGTTAGGTTGCAAACCAGTCATCTGACTTCCATGTAAATATTGTGGTCACCAGAAGGTAAAATTCTCATATGTTGTGCATATGGGTCAGTCCATACTGTGACGGGAGAGACACACAGGGTCCCTGGCGCATTTCCTCCCACGCAGGGACTTCCAAGGAGGGGCGGGGAGTGGCGTAATCTTAAAATTGTAACATTCATACCTTCTTTTTGCTTTTTTTTCTTATCGTTTTGGTGTATTTTACAGTTATCTGTTAGGGAAAAAAACTAGTACAGCAAGATTCTATTATACAACTTTTTCACCTATTGTCTAAAACACCTTTAATATTAAGTTACAAAAAAAACACTTGGACCATATAAAAGGAACTAGGAAAAGGAAAATCAAACTCAACATATTTTGGTCTGCACTGAAAAATAACCTTGCAAAATTAGCCAACATTTGCAAATGTTTCTCTTATTCCTAGTACCCTTCATTCCTTTGTCTGTAATTTGTAATCAGTCATAGAGTTAATCAAGTTTGAGAAATCTGTGTGTTCAACATGTTCGACATGTATTAGTTTCAAGTGGTTAGCAAAGGTCACTTCAACATGCCAACTTTGTCTTATTTTCTCCTTCATATTTTATAGAATATTACTACTGGGGTATTATTTCAAAGAGTCAGCCCATTTGCTGGCACCCTAATGCTGACATCTAAATTTTCACTGATATAGTTTAGAAGCTTTATGTTTTTCTTTTAGAGAGTCCACAAACATGTAGATACCCATGAAAAAATCAAACTGCCCCACAAACTAGTTCTAATGCAGCACTAACATGCAGGAAATATGATATCGAACAGACATCTACCTAATTTAAACTTTTTCTCAACTGGAACTGGATGTGGCTTTTAGGATTGTTGCTAGGAAGCATATTTCTTTAGGTTTCCGGGACATGTACAACCTGTTTTCTGTTTAAGTCGTCAATTCACAAAAATTCCCTTTCCTGAATGTGTGGATATATTTTCTGGGTCAAGACTATGTTTTCTGGCTCCGAGACCCGAGGGGCTAGGCAGTTGAAACTCCGCACACTCTGCCCTATTTTTGTGGTGACCCTCTAAGACTCTCTTCTTCTAACATACACAAGTCTGGCTTTGGCTGTGTCTCCGGCTCAGCCGAGCTGAATGCATATGCTTCGGCTCGGCTGAGCTCTTCGGCTGCCTTCAGATGTTGTACGGGCTTTTGTGAATAGCCCATACAGCACCCATTCAGTTTGCCTGAACCAAAGGGCTCAGGCAGCCAAAGTGAGCCGAAGGATTACCCGAAGCTTTGTCATAATTCTTCTGCACAATAGTGAATAACCCCCATAGTCTGGCACTTAATGGCTGGGAGTTCAGATTGTAAAGAAATGTAGTGCTGTCAGCAGTCTTACCTTACTGAACACAGCATGGTATTCCTTTCTGCAATGTTTTAGTTTTTATCTAAATTGGTTACATTTGGGTTGATTTACTATAGGACTGATGGATAAATGCCTTTTTCAAAAACCAGTTCGCAAGTGGCACAAGAAACCTTACGTGCATAGTAGCAAGAGACAAGCTAATGGTAAATGTGAAAGTCTCCAAATTTCTGCGGTGCAGCAACAGTACCCACAAAACCTTTGTAAAAGTCTGAAGTACATGTTAAGCTTGAGTATCTGTGTCTGTGGTGCAAGTGCATGCACCAAATGTTGGTAAACCTTACCATAACAGATGTTTGTGGATAATTTGCTCCTCTGAATATTTGCTAATTAACAGTGTGTGCATCATTCAGGCTGCCCCATCCTGTGTCTATATTTCTGCGGTGGCAGGGACATGTCATTTACCAGTGGGGATGTGTAGGGTACAGTTTGGCATGCAGCAGAATGGTATGAATAATATGGCTTACATCGCTGGATTGATGCTAGATTACCATGGGGACATTAATCCATTTTGTTTGTTGTGTCTGTGTGTTTCAATTAAATGACCATGTGAAAGTGTATATGTGTTTCTTTACTTTGAACTCCTTCTTGATATTAGTAATAGGGGTACTTCTGTGCCCTATGTTCATTTCCTGGGTGGGGTGGCAGATATCTTCTATTCTAAAGGGAGTTTCTAGATTCTGATAAGTCCTCCCCTGCAAGATGACAAATCTTTTTTGGGACAGGATGGACAGGATGGACAAGATGTGGCGATGAGGCTCTTCTCTTCTCAACATGAGGACAAGGTGCCTTTCCAGAGGTGGGAGGTTTGGCCGCCCCTCTTTGCAATGCCCCCCCAATGTTGACAGGCATGTGGGATGGTTTGCGTCAAGGAAGGGGAGGGAGTGCACACTTCCTGCCCACCCTTTCCTGGCCACCCAGGCTGCATGCCTGGATACGTTTCTAATTTTAATTGTAAGGGAAACACCTCATAGTTTGTTTTTGTTGTTGTTGTAAATGTCACTTTCAGAGGACTTCATTGTATTGTTTTGTAACAGCATGTGTAGTTGTAAGGTATCTCCAAAGCATGCTATTTAAAAGATTTGTGTTATTTCAACTATGAACCTTAAAATTGTATGAAAAGGTCCTCTCAATGCTAAATGATCTTTGCTTAATATTTGTTTGGGTATGTACCAGACCCTGCTCTCTCTTGGTTCTCCTCCTACCATGTAAGCACTCCTGTAGTGTCACCTACAAATCTAACTGCTCCCCTCCTCTGCCTCGTTCTGTAGGGGTCCCCCAAGGCTCTGTCCTTGGATCCCTTCTCTTCTCTATCTACACCTCCTCCTTTGGTCAGTTGATAATCTCACATGGCTTCCAAAACCACCTCTATGCCTATGACACTCAAATATATCTCTCCACTCCACAACTCACCCCCTCAGCAGTGGCGTAACAACCGGGGGGCAGGGGGGGCACTTGCCCCGGGCGCAGGACTGAGGGGGGGCGCCATCTTCACCCATGCACCTTCCCCCAACTTTTCCCTTGAGATTGACAAAACAACTATCTGTCCCTCCTCCCATGCCAATGTGCTAGGTGTCATCCTTGACTCGGACCTCACCTTTCTGCCCCACATCCAATCACTATCCAAATCCTGCCGCCTTCACCTTCGTAACATCTCCAAAATACGCCCCTTCCTCAGCAATGAAACTGCTAAATTACTTATCCACTCCCTTGCTATCTCTCGTCTGGACTATTGCAACTCCCTCCTCATTGGCTTACCTCTACACAGGCTATCCCCACTTCAGTCTATCATGAATCCTGATGGTAGACTCATCCACCTAACTAACCGCTCAGTGTCTGCAACCCACCTCTGTCAATCCCCACACTGGCTTCCTATAGCCCAAAGGATAAAATGCAAAATATTAACAACCACTTACAAAGCCATCCACAACTCTGCCCCTGGCTATATCTCAAACCTTGTCTCAAAGTATCACCCTAACCGTCCCCTCTGCTCTTCCAAAGACTTCCTGCTTTCCAGCTCCCTCGTCAACTCCTCCCATGCTCGCCTCCAGGACTTCTCTAGATTCTCTCCCATCCTCTGGAACTCTTTACCCCAAATTGTCCATCTATCTTCTACTCTGACTGCCTTCGGGCAATTCCTCTTCAGGGAAGCCTATCCCACCTCAAACTAACCACTGAACCATCAAGTTCTCAAACAATTCATCCCCACACAGCTACCTCCTCATGTATCACTTGCCCCTCCCTTTTAGATTGTAAACACTCACGGGCAGGACCCTTTTTACCATCTTGTCTTGAACTGCATTGTAATTGTAATGTCTTCCTTATATTGTAAAGTGCTTCACAAACGGTTGGTGCTCTATAAATCCTGAATAATAATAATAATACATGTGCTAAGCACTCCCCAGCTTAACATGCCCTTTTTGACAATTACTTGCTTATTATTCCTTAAACAGGCTGACATTTGAGTCATTGGTAGCCCTGTCTGCACCACTTGGCAAAACGTGACTGCAAAATTGAAGAATCTGGGTGGCAAATTATTGGGTGAACAGTGACAGCCTCCAATGCCTTGTAGTCACTGTTGTGACACCTGTGGCTGCCTGAAAACAATTGCCAGAAGGAAAGATTCCTACATCCATGCTTTTTTGACATATTTTTGTAGATCAGTGCAGTAGTATATATGAATGTGAATGTGTTCACATCTTTTGTTTAGCAGAAGTTTATTTTTATTTGCATTTTTAATATGTTCCTCAATATTGGGGCAAAGTGCCTTGCATACATACATACATAGCAAATATCAGAGGATTCACTATTGAAGTAGAACCAATGCTACTGCTATTTAGCAAATGGGACAGTACAATCATGCTCCAGTCTAAAACAAATTAAACAAACAATGAGTACACATTTGCCTACAACTGGTAGAATCATAATCATTCAAGACCTGAGATATCTGCTTTTTTATGGAAAAACTATAGGCAGAGATAGGTTTGCATAAAGAGTTTCATAAACAAATTTTTTCCACAGATGGCTACAGTTTATAACTAGTTTATAAAGTTTATAAAAGCATTAGACACTCAAGAAAGACAACCACTCCCATCTGCATTTAAATATACAGCACAATATGCCTAAGGAAGTATTGAAAGACAACCTTGCCAGTTTCTGACATTGCCAGAGATTCACCAGTCCCCCTGTTGGTAATTAGTAACTCTCCACATTCCACATTATATTCTATTTTGTTTACTATATATTCTCTTTTGTTAGTCTACATATCATCTACACTCATTCCTCAGTCTCAGGGATGCATAACCTCTAAATGCTGAATTCAAACATTGGATCATTCTAACAGCCACGAGAGCCTTAAGATATCTTTTAATTGTTTTGGAAGCAATTACATTTTACTTAATATGATTCTAAAGATGCTATTGATGTCTTCAGAGATGTGGGAGGGGTGTGGCCTGACATGATGCATCTAATCATTTCACTGATTCCTACTTATCCTGTGTAGTGTACACACCCTCGCTGCCTCAATAGCCCTGAAGTGCTTGGCTGACGAGAGGGTAAGAAGCTGTATTATGTTTGCAATCCTTTAAGAAGTACAAACACGTTAATAAATTCCCCTCCACTGTATTTTTGCTTGCACATGATTGGATGATGTAAGTCAGCAGAGCTAAGTGGAAACTGCCCATGCAAATTGTAAATTCCCTTGCAAAGTGAACAGCCTATTTGCCTTTAGTAAACCAACCCCTAACTTTGTTTACATTTGTGCATCTGCATTTTCATGTTTTTTTTGTGTGATTTTTTCAGCATGCTTTTGTAGAATATTTTTCATATCATTTAATGCATTTTTCACACATTTGCATTTTTGCATGCATCAAGTGTTTTTATTGTGTCAGTGAATGGGGAAATGCTAAGCGTGGGGGCTTGTTGCCATGCATTAAAACACATAAAAATACATGCTACAGTTAAGTATATTGGGCTAAAAACATGCATATCAAACCAAACGAATGTCTGCACCATTCTCCAATTTAAACTATGGGGTCTATTCACAAAGCTGCCGAAGGATCTGGCCGTAGCTTCGGCCGATCCTTCGGCTGGCTTCGGCCCCAGGACCCCTTCGGTTCAGGAGAACCGAGGGGGTGCTGTACGGGCTATTCACGAGCATGTCAGAATAGAGAAAAAAAAAGAAAAATTCCCATTCAAAAGCATTGGGACATTACTATTGGCTATTTCAATTTCAATAGCCAATAGTAAACTAGCATTGTACCTGCCCTCTTTTTCAGTTCCCCATCAGGTCCATCAGCAGAGGGCGGGTACAATGCTAGTTTACTATTGGCTATTGCAAATTGAAATAGCCAATAGTAAACTCCCAATGCTTTTGAATGGGAATTCGTCTTTTTTTTCTGTTTTCTGACATCGCTCGTGTCAGAATAAAGAAAAAAAAAGACACAGCGGGGTTTCTCTTCTTGGCGGCCGGGAGCGGGGGGCTCCCAGAGCGCCCGGGGGATTTTTTTTATTTTTTTTTTTTTACAGCAGCAGAGCCGCCGGACAATAGGAAACTATTGGGCGGAGCTAGCTGTCACTGCTAGCTCCGCACAATCGTTTTCTATTTACTTTTTTCTACTTTTTTCACTCTTTTTCTGTTCTGCTCGGTGCCTCTGAGGGACCGAGCAGAACAGCCGAGCCAAATGCCGCTCGGCGGCATTCGGCTATTCTCTCACTGCTGTTCGGGATCTTTCAGAATAGCCCGAACAGCAGTGAGAAGCCTGCCGGAGGTTCGGCTCAGCCGATCCAGATGTTGGATCGGCTGAGTCGAACTCCTTCTGCACTTCGGGTCAGCCGAACATGCTGAGCATGTTCGGCTGATCCGAATCCACACGAAGAAAGCCGATGTACGGCTGATTTCAGCCGATATACGGCTGAAATCAGCCGTACCAGCCTGAAGTGAATAGCCGAACAGTGTTCGGCTCACTTCACTTCTGATCGGTCATTCACTCGGCTGCACTCTGCAGCTTTGTGAATAGACCCCTATGTTGCATAGGTGTGGACAGGTCCTGTGGAAAATAATGGGATTCCTTTGTTGTGCATTTTTGCATGACGGCCAAAGTACTTCAAATCACACAGTTGTTAATGGGGGTAATGTGAAATGCAAATGATTCAGAGAACAAGCTGTCATAGTTTATCCAAAAGAAACAAAAACGATTGCAGTCCTTGGCTGGCTACATGGCTGTGGACACTCTGCTTAGCTTTTGGAGCAAAATTATCTGGTGCTGTTGAATAACACTAATCTGATGTTAACTCAGCAAAGCATAGCGAATGCATGCAGGTTTGTGGAATAAACTAGATTTTTATTGTGGGGGGATCAAACCCTACATTCCTGTATAATAATAATAATAATAATAATACTAATACATTCCTTTGGTGCCATGGTTGCAACTAATAAAATAGATGGACCATCACACTATAGATTTAGCGATATGTATACCAAGAGTGAAAGGGCCATTTTTTACTTTCAAATAAAATACTGCCAAGTATGTTTTTGTTTTTCTTTGCAGACAGTCATGAGGTTTGAAGTGATGTTTGTATCAGCAATTCAAATTCATTCTCTATTTGTCACCATAAATGAAAGTGAGGGTATATCCTGATTTAGGATTTGACAGCAGGAATGGTATAGCGGGTGAAATCTGACTAGTCTGGAATTATTTGGGGGAACTAAAATAAAAAAAAAAACCTATACAATATACAGTTTCAAGAAGCCCATAATTATGGGTGCTCACATTGCTTGTCAGCCTAAGTTGGTGCTATATGCGCTACAGATTACAAATGATGCAGCACTACTGCCAATGCATGCAGAAGTCAAGTTTTTACAAAAACAATTCAAGGATGACAGAAGGACGGGCATGCACCCTAAATGATCACCTCAAGCAAATGCGCATGTGCCAGAATATTGAGCTTTAACACTGGTGGTTATGTAGAGATTTAACACAGGATCCAGACAGCACAGCACAGGTGAGTCAAAACCTCATTGCTGCCTAGCTACCATGCATGCGTGTGGCTACCATCTTCAATTTCAGCGTGTGCTCTGTTTGATCCATGTTTATTATGTTTTCTTCACATACACTACTATGCAAATATATGCCACCTTGCACATTTCACAGCTATCAAATTTGTTCCTGAAAAGTAGTATCAGGTGCACAGGCCAAGTCAATTTATAACCATGGCATGCCACTATTAGTTTGCGTATCTTTGGAAGCTCATGCACACCCCAAACTGCTGTATTGAATCAGTCATTACAATATTGGCCTGCATCCTTTCATCCTGTATCCCTCGATCAGGTGATCGAAGGAGACGGTAGTAAAATCTTCAAATGAACAGAGCCGACAGCCAATGAGCTGCCTGCTCTGTTTGGGTATTCTGACAGGGACTGGCGGCAGTTGTCAGAATACCAAAGCAACAGGGGGGATTCCTCGATCAATGCACTCGTAGCGTTGATGAATGAATCTGCTCTTTTCTTTTTTGTTCAGCCCATGGGTTGAATGAGAAAAGTAGAGCAGTGTATGGCCTGTGGCCACCTTTAGTTCATGTGTCTAAAAATTAAAGTGCCACTGCATCTGCATAGTACAGCTGATACACACATTTAATCACATTCCAACATCCTCTACCACCCTATAAAATGGTTCTATAATGCTTCTAAAAAAAGCTGCAAGGGACCTAGAACTTCTAGGTATGTCCTCAGCACTTTGGCATCAGGACATATGACATACACCAAGGTTCAATTGTGGGGATTTATTTAAGGAATGTCTCTATTCACTTCAAGGACTTACCAACACCCCAGTGCCACTAAAAATGTATGGTATGTGATCTGGACCCAGAATACCATGCTTAATGCTTAACTGCCTCAATAAAGCTGACATGTAGGCTTATGCGCATTTTAAAGCATTGACCCACCCTTATGTTTCCCTATATATTTATGGCAGACCTAATCTAGGTAGCTGTTCCTTTTAGTTTTTTTGTCAATATTTAGCAGCAGTTTAGAAGTCACCAGCTTTTTTCTCCCGTTCCAAAACTGGGGGATTGTGTATTTTCTGGCACTGAGTTTAGGGAGGAAGGGAGGGACAGAGGATGTCATTGTGATGTTTGCAATTTTTGAATATGAATTTTGCTCTGTAACAAGTGAAGCAAAAGGCAGAATGTTTAAAGTTCAGACTGTTTTCTTGTTGATTAATGATTGTCCATTAAAGATAAACCCTTGAATTGGGGTCATTTTTGTATAGTTCATTTAGGTTTGTGATTTTATTACTGTTTTGTAACTCACACTTTAGTAAGTATGTACTTTTACATGATTTTTCTAATGAAAAGGACAATAAGATTGCAAGGGATATGCAGTTTTCTTCCTAAATGTTTAAGCATATAAATACTTTTTGCTGGTTTTGCAAGCATTGAATGCAGAGTTTGCTACAATTTAGTATTCATGAACCTTAATGCAATTGACTATTTGAAAATGTTTTCTCTACCATAAAAAAAGCAAAATTGTAGCACAGCAGTGTGCCTTTAACCAGAAAAAAAATAAAAACTTTCTTGGCAGCACAGGGTTGTGATGGGTTAACAATTGTATAAATGTTACTGTTGTAAAATTACAGCTTGTTGTTCAGATGAATACTCTCCACTTCTCATATAGCTCTAAATTATGGACAAATGCTTGCAATTGTGAACTACCTACATTGTGGTTGCCTGTTCCCAGGCTTCATCAACCCAAGCTGTCCAATGGGATTACTGTAAGCCTTCACGGCAGTCTGCCAGCCACTGATCAGAAATTCATATCCCTGGATGTTAGATTGCTCTCTTTATTCCATCCATGTGACAGTGGTGATTGCTGTTGTTTGGTTAGAAATTAAAATTTTGTGGCCAGACTGCTACTCTTCTGGAAAGAACACAAATTAAAATGACATGTAGGTTTTTTCAAAATGAAAATACAAAAACAAAATGAAAATTAAAATAACAGCGGCATTAATCTTGCACACTTCTGTAATATTAGTTCTAGACATCATTAGGGCTTTGATGGCCTTTCTGAATGGTGTTCAGGCAGTTGGCTCCTTTCAGTTACCACATATCAGTCTTCGTAGATTAATGTTTTTTTTATGATTAAAAAAAAAGAAAAACAGGGTGAAACTATAGGTGGGCTTCAAGAACTCCTAAATTAAAAAAACTAATGCTCTCAAGCAGATACTTTCAAGGACATGCTGAATTAATCACAAGAGGCTGGTTAGCAGGAGGTCAGAGCAAGACTTCTTAGCATCATTTTGGGTCATGTCTAGAGGCGATAGCTATGTATGTGCTGTAGTGCAGAATCCCCCTTCTAGTTTAGTTCCCACTCAAAAAAGGATGAAGTCAGATTTCATAGAAGTAGAGAGAAAAGAAAATCAATGGTAACTATGATTTATTTTTACCATCTTTTATTACTAGATTGGGTAAAACATTATATTTGTAGTAATGTACATGTGTCGTAGATAGCATGACATAAATAGACACTTACAAAAAAAAATATATATATATATATATTTTTTTAAAAATTGTGTGTATGTTGGTGTGTGAG